>NW_008347042.1:6349485-6373786 GCF_000622305.1 Nannospalax galili
GAGGCTCCCTCAACCCAGGTGTGTCAAGTTGACACTAAAGCTATCCAGCACAAGGTCACTTTACTATTTTCTGGCTGTCAGAATTTCTGATGTTCCACTGTTACTTTGACTTTGACCCTCTCTGCATGCAGTGTGCCTTTTCTGTCTTTAGTATCTCTATCTTTGATCTTAAGCAATCTGAATACATTTGTACATTACTAAAATAGACTTCGAAAATTATTGACTACTCATTTTTTTATATTTTTCTCCTGATTGTCCTTTCAGGTCATGTTTCTAATCGTTCATACTTTAGACTGATTGGCTGATGATTCTGTTTCTTTTTTCCATTAGATTATCCTTGTGTTTCAATTTTGATAATGTCTACTGCTCTATCTCCAAGTTCATGGAATCTTTGCTTACATGAGTCAGGTCTACTGGTGCCTTTCCTGAATGTGTGTATTTTTATACATTGATTTCTGCTGTGTCTGGTCATACTTTCTCTTTTTCTATATCTGCTAAAATTAACAATCTACTCAGGAATATCTTCAAGTCTTTCCCGTAGGGCTTTTAATGGATTCATTCTGCTTGTTTTCACTCCAGTGTTTGATATTTCCAACAAAGGGTTAGTTTGAAATTCTTTTTTGGTAAAAAGTGATTGCTTTTCTATTTTTTCTAATGGCTCATAATTTTATTTGAAATATACGGGTTCTTTGTAGTATTATAAAGGCCTAGGTAACAAGTACTGACACCTGGAACAACATATACATCTCTCCCTGTTAGATCCTTATTCGTGAGTTGAGCTTTTTAGAATATTTGGCTTTTACGATTTTAGCAGTATGCTGCTTCCTCCAGTGTTAACAACTTCTTATGGTGGTAATGGATGGTTTGAGCAACTTCTTGACTATACATATCCGTGCTCAATCTTAGGTTTTCTGTGTGAGCCGGAACCTCACAAAGTTTTTTTCTCCTTACCTTTGTCCCTCCACCAGTGGCTGGTGGAAGTTGCTAGTTTCTTTATTTTTGTGGATGAGTGGTAAGAGGCAAGGAGGCATCCAGCTTCGCACTAAGCTTCATCTTGGCAGTCATGGGTCAATAAGTCTTTTGAGTCAGAATTTTCTCAGTGATCTTACCCTGACCTAAAAGGCTAATACTTTTAATAAAAAGGAACTAGGCAGGTTTCTTTTTATCCTTTTCTCAAACCCAGGGGATTTTCACCAAAGTCCTAAAAGTGAAAGGATTTGAGTTGATCCATGTAAGACTTTAATGGAGAAGAATCCATGAAAGAAAGGTGCTCTGTTTTGTTTTGTTTTGTTTTGTTTTGTCCTTTTACCCAAGCAGGTCCCCAACAGCGGGAATATATTTTAAGGACCGCGTTCCCTCATATCTTTCCCTAACTCCAAGCTTCTTCATGAGCAGTGAAGTCTTTGGCAATGATGCTGCAAGCACTCTTTCTCCGTGCTTGAATCTGTTCAGGCACACCCTGTTCATGCACAATTTTAGGGCTTCATTGGTGATTCTGCACCTGCCCATCTCCCAACCTTGCGTTTATCCAGTGCTCTGGTTTAGCAGATACCTGTAAGCATAGTCTATCTTCCAGTTTCCACAAATTTTAGGCTATCAGTTTCCCTTTAAAGTCAGCACTAGGATAGATTGATGAAAAGCAAAAATTTATAGAGTACCGATCTCACGTCATAATTTAGGTGGGAACAAATTCTTTCCATTTCCTTTTGAGATGAAGCCAGAGATTAGCCCTACACATTGTCACCTGTTCACTGTTCACTGCTTAACTGCAGAATCCTGTGGGAGTGAACTAAAAGACTCCCCCCGCCCCATACACTTTTTTTTGTCCTTTTAAGACAGGGTGTCCCTGTAAAAACGTGTCCAAGTTGGAGGAAAATAACCAGTTGAGGGGCTGGAAGGATGGCTCAGCAGTTAAGAGAACTGGCCGCTCTCGTAGAGGACCCAGATTCAGTTCCCGGGACCCACGTCGAGGTTAACAACCCATCTGTAACTCCAGTTACAGAGGAATCCAACGCCCTCTTCTGACTTCTGTGGACACTACACAACCCAGTTGCACTTCCATACATGCAGGCACCAAACTCATACACATAAAATAAAAATAATACATCAAATATTTTAAAAATTAGTTGAAACCTGTGGCTCACTAACCATTGCCTCTTTACAAATAATCTAACAATACTTAGAAAAAAATCTGAAGTCCCCCGTGGGCTCCTCCTCACTTCATACACCGTTTTCTCTGCTAAATGTGACCACTATTATGAACTAGCCATTTCTTTACTGCTTTTTCAAAACCATGAATATGCTTTAAAGTCTTAAAGGTTCATTTTCACTTTTGAACCTTACATAAAATGACCTTGCTATTGTGTATACATTTTACTTATTCACAAGTGTATTTGTATATATGGGGGAAAGAGAGAAACATTGTGCTTGAGAGTCTTTCCTTGTTGATACCTGTAGCCATAAGGTATGCGATTTTAGCCCCTTATCTCTGCAGCTACATGGCCTGAGTTTTGATCGAATATATTTAATAGCCTTCACAATTACTTACGTTTTCTGAACGTTGCTTCTATATGTGGAAAACATGCTATCATCAAGCATAGGCAGCTGTGGTACAAGGTTATATGGGTCTAGATGTCTTAAAATATTTTGAAAAAAGAATATAAATTATAAATAAGTATACAAGTGAATGTTTACTTAAAACAGGGAAATGTCAAAGAACACTATAAATGCATATGTATATAAATATAATTTTAAAAATTATTTATTATTTTTATTTTTATTTTATGTTATGGATGTATTGCCTGCATGTAGGTGAGTACACCCATGTTGTGCAGTGCCCGCCGAGGACAGAAGACCCTGTCAGATAATTTCTGATAAAAATTCGTATTTCCATGAAGTCTTTAATGCTGCTGTCAGATTCTCACAAAAAGAATATGTCAGTGAGGAGATGTGAAGGGATGAATTAATTTAAACTTTAAAAGTCTTATGAAAATCTGGCTGTTCATGTGAAAAGGCAGGATAGCAGTTCTACTATGGTGGTAGGTACTTTCATTTATCTTTATTCTTATTAAGCTGTAGAAGTCTCATGGCAAATCTGTGTATAAAACCCTTAGGATAATTCTATTGAAATCATAGATAATTAAATGTGTCTTTATTATTATTTCATTGTATCATTTTACTGTAATGTGTCAATTTGTTATATTTGAAGGGAATTTGTTGTTAAAAATAGTGCTTCTGTAAGCATCACTGAGACACGATTTCCCATTGATTTATAAATTTGTTAATCTTGTTCATTAGATTTTTTATCATTTTATCCATGAAGACTTCATATCTTGTATGTTCTATTAATTATTTCTCTATGTTTTTATTGAATGTGTTATCCATCCCCATTTTACCAATCTGATTTCTCTTATATTCATGTGGCACAACTTGCATAATATTTCTTGCCCCTGCTTATCTATTGCTAACTTACTTCAATCCCCCTTTCTTCTCCTAAAATTTTCAATAGTGGCTACAACATCATCTTTTTTTTTCTGACTCTATTGTTTTTAAGGAATGCCTTTATACTTCAAATTATAAGACTTCATAAAATTCAACATCCATTCATATATTGTAGGGTGTTTCATTAATGATTTCCCTTTCCCTCATAGTTTTGTGATGCAGTTATTTCTAGAATTTTTATAAATATAAGAAGTGTGGCCAAGAAAAAAGCATGTTAGCTAATTTTAAAACATTATTGGAATATTTCTACGGAATAATTTTTTAAGGGAAACTATGATTATTTATCTAAATCACCAAAACATTGTTACATAATGCTTTGATAGTTTTAGTTTTCTTACCACATAACATAGTTGCTTAAAATTTTGCATCCTTATCAAACAGAAACTATAATTTTCATTCATGTTTGTTGAATTCGATTTTCCTTCATGTGCCTTAAGTAATCCTTGAAATGGTTTACTTTAAGAAAAATATTTTTAAAAATAATCTCTTTACTCAATTGAAGTTATATAATTTATTTTTCACAAGACTATTTACTGGTTGTAGAGTAAGTGTGTGAGTACATAGTCTACTGAGATACACTTCTGGAAAAAAAATCATACAAACCACAGGAGGATAGTACTTTAGTCAATTTCAATATGTTTGCTTCAATTACTTTTATTGCTATTTTATGACAAAGTGCTTTGTATTCATAAAAAGTTAAGAAAATAGCTTTTGCTCTCCTGGAAAGTGAAACCATACTAGAATAACCAGAATTAGAAAGGAAATTACTTTGATATCAGCACATATCACAGCCATGTGTTTTATGCAGAAAAGAACATTTAAAGTATGGTAATGCTGGCACCAGTTTGGAACTGTGTGGAGAAGCATAATATGAAAAAAAAAACTGAAAAATTAAAAACTACTTTTCAATAGATTGGACCTATTTGTTTTGGTGGAACTAGCTAAGCAATGCTTGTGAGGAAGCAGAGGTCAGAGGCTTGGTTGCTGTGTTCTGGGATACATTAGAACATCCGCACCTTGCTGCCAGTGCTGATCATCTATTGGTTGTTAAATGTATTGATTATCATTCTTATGTCATTAACGTTAGTCAATGGAGAGCTGCCATAAAAATTCTCAAAAGTTTGGAAATGTGCTACATATGTTCTTTTTGCACTGCTTTGTAAAGAGGATAAGCAATCATCCAAACAGAACAGATGATTTGGGTTTTTTTTCTATCAACTCTTTGCAGACATCAGTGACTTGAGGCTACTCTTCAATGGTGAAGGGACATATAGAGATTAAATCACTGGGAAATACTTATGGCCTGTGTATTGGCTGGTAGACTATGAAGACTTACTGGGATTCAGAATGAGCACACAATTATGTCCCTGAATTATCATACCATATCTCTCAATCATGGCTGAGCATCAACATTACACATCTCATGGGAACTATTTCAATTAGAAAAGTGCTGAGAATTTAAAAATTTGAAAGATTACACATGTGAAGTCAAGAAGAATGCAAAGAGGAGTTCTGAAGTATACATACAATAGCAATAAGTAATTTTGAGTCTTGGCCAAAATTAATAGAGGATCTACAAAAAGGAAAGATGTTAAGAATTACACAGCAGTAGTGGTTCATCAGAGGATTTTGATCATATTCAACACCAACACCATATTTTAATCTTTATACGTGCAAACAGACAAATGACACTCCCTTTTTAATGGGTTAAATATGAAAATTTATATTTTTTAAATAAAATAAGTATATCCTGTGAGATATTTAGTTCCCAACACATATTTATTGAGCTCTCTTTTAACTGCACTGAGATGCTAGTGCTTTATTTAAAGTGTTGATGGGGCATTAAATTTTTCTCTTATATGCTGTCTGTAAATGTGTTTGCACAATTATGTATTCAAAGAGATTGAAGATCTGGTTCCACTTAGAAAGCTGAAGAAAAAAATGAAAAAAAAAGGCCTATAGTTAGAAGATGTTACATATATGCTAATTTAGGAAGAAGGATATTTTAACTAAAAGAGATTTCTTGTTCCATAATAATATGGATTACAATAAGACACTTTAAATGAACACTTTCTAGGTAATAGTGGATAATTTTCAGTTATCATAATTCATTTTTCCCCTCAAACCACAGTTGTAAAACCTCAGAAACCCTGAGAGCTATTCAGAAATTATAGCGAGAAGGACCATTCTCCATAGGTCGGTCTTAAGAAAAAGAAGTCAGTGCTCTTTCCAAGTTTTATGGAAATTCAGAAAGATATTAAAAGTTTAATTCCAGAAAAATATGTGAGAATATATGTTCAAAAAGGTATATAAAGCACATGTGTATATAAACACGTTCATAAATGACTCTGTCTCCCTTATTTAAAGTATTTTGTCTAGTGGATAAAACCATCTTTGCTCTACTCTAGTCTGTGTCTTTTTCGTTTGTAATGAGTTGCATGTGTGTGTCCCATATGCATGCCTGCTTTGTCATTTTATATCATTAGTAATTATTTCTTACTCTTACTCTGCTTAAAATTTTAGCTCTAATGTTTCTCAGTGTGTTGTTTCAACCTTTTTTATTTCCCCACTAAGCCCTGCAAAAATCAAGCTCTTGACGCCTCTCCCTTGAAGGGAGTCTTCCTGTTTGTGTTTGCCATTAGTTCTCTCACCAGGGTCTTCCCCTAAGGGCCACATTTTAAATGGTAACTTGTGGCTAGCAGGGAGTTTTATCATGGCATTTGTGTCGCACCACTAATTCTTCACTGAGTCTGAGGCTCGCTATTCTCTTCCATTGTTCAGTTCATGAGGCTTCTTCTCTAACAGTATCAAGGTTACTGTAGAGAGTCATAGAAATAATATACTGATAATATTATATCATACAATGGTGAGAAATTTAGACTTTATCTGGTAGTTACTGTGGAAATACCCTAGTTTGCTTCCAGTGAGTGATGTTTTCCTCCTGCTATCCCTTTCCTCTTCTGCTCTTGACTCTGCCCTTGCCCTCTCCTGCCCCTACCCTCACCCATTTTCATCTTCTCTCTCTCACTAATCTGTCTGCTCTGTCTCTCTCTCTCCCTTAAAGAATGTTCTCTATTTATTAGTGTTAATATCACTGTAGGCATTGTGTGGAGAGTGCATGTGGAGGTCAGAGGACACCTTTGTAGAACTGGGGCTGGAACTCGAGTTGCCAGGCTTGCACAAAAAGCACCTTAATTACTGAGCCATGTAGCTAGCCATGACTCTGCCTGATTAATTATTATTATTATTATTTTTTTGGCATTTTAGGTTCAACAGCCCTGTAATTATTTTCTTGATTGCAATCAATTTCTAATGGGGAGAAGCTATTTTTAACAGACATGCATATAATACAAATACAGAAAATGCACAAATATGTCAGGTGTGCTTTCGGATCACTGCTATGTGAATTTTGAATATCACTGGGCTCTATCATATCCTAAAACCCCAAGGACTTTTAAAAATTACAATTAGAAGGGAAAATATCCTTGACCACATGGTGTTGTCACCATTACTGACATTTTATGAAAAGGGGTAAAGATAAGTATCCAGTTTATATTCATAGATAGTCTATACCACATTAAAAGTTGAGCAACACATTAGAAATTTAAAAATCAATGTGAAAATGTTAACCTTAAAGTTAAAACTGGGAGAGGGAATAAACAAGCAATCCTTGGAAGGGTAGTCCATTCATTCTTTTACTGTTACTATAATGAAATATTTGTCAGCATCCTTGGAAGAGAAGAGGGTCATGTAAGTCATAGTTCTAAGAATTCAAGGGCATGACACTGCCTAGGGAATCAAGTCCCTGAGGGCCCATTTATGTTTACACAACATGGAGCTGATATGGATTTCTAGTGTAGGCCAACATGGCTAATGTTAGACTTCCAGAGGGCTATCAGTAGACATGTCTGGGACCCCAAAAGTGAACAGTGATGTAATCATTACATACCTAGCTTTGGCAGGAAGCCACTTTTGTGTGATTTTTTATAAAATGTCCTTGGACCAGGAGCAAATGCTGTCACCTGGGCCTGCCTGCCCAGTGGCCTGCATACCCTGCTTGTCAGAAGGAAAAGAAATACAGAAGTTCAAGTCTACTCTAATTGTCTGTTTGCTCAGCTGGCACAGTTCTAGCAAGTTTTTCTTCTTTTTCTACTTACATTCAAATACATTTTCAACCCTGTTTCCTTAGATATACTAATATATTTCACCACTTTCATTTTCTTTATTTTATCTCAACCATCTTCTTTATTCTTTCTTCATTTAGCTTATGGCATACAAGGAAGGCATTATAGAGCACAAACTTTGAACTAAGTCCAACTTGTTTCCAGTTTTACCTGACTAGCTAGAAGGCACGTGAAGCTAAGAAGCTTGGTTAACATCATAATATCTATCACTTGCCACAGAGTGGGAGGATTGTTCTCCAGGTTTGAAATGCACAGCAAAGGTGTGCATTTCTGATGTGCTGATAGCAATGTCTAGGCGTGTAGTAACCATGAAAAACAAGGACTAGAATGAAGTTATGTTTCTTAAACTTTATGTAAAGAACCTGTAATTTCTTACTGTTCTTTGAAATGTTACTGTGTTTGGAATTGTAGAGCTGATTTTAAAATAATTTTTTACTGAATGTGTGTACTTCATACAGAACATCTCAATCAGCTGTAATCATCTTTAAACTCCCTTCCGCACTGGCACCCTCTTGTTGCCCCCCCCACTAGAATTCATACTTTCTGTCATTTGTGTTAAGGTCTATTGTGTCAAGCTAGTGCCCCTCAGTGTAGTTAAATCAACTGATATCTAGACAGATTTTGTAGAATCCCTTACTTTAGGAGATCAATTCTTCCTAACCCAGGAATAATCATTTGCCATCATATTAATCCAACAACCTAATGACAAATTACGCATACAATATCTACATGAATCCATGTGTATGGATGAAGGCTAAAGGACAAGAAACAGTGCCAGACAGGAAAAACCTTACTTTAAGTTGCTGGCCAGGGTGGTCCAAAACACTCCCAAAATTACACAGGCTATTGCCACAGCCCTTAAATTGCCTCCCAGAACTTGAAGGTAAGACCATGCAAACTCAAGAACTGACTCTTTTATACATACATGTTCTTTAAAAATAATTATTGATTTATTGATTGTGTGTGTGTGTGTGTGTGTGTGCACGCGCGTGTGTTTGTACAGGGGCACATGCGCCACAGTGAATGTTTGGAGATCGGAAGACACATTTTGGGAGTCAGATCTTGTCTTCCACCTTGTTGAGGAAGGCTCTCTTGTTTATTTCACACTGAGTACTCCAGGCCAGATGGTCCAAGAACTCCTGACAATTCTCCAGTCTCCACGTCCAATTTCCCCATAGAGTTTTGGGATTAGAGATGCACACCGTAGCATGCAGCTTTGGTCAGGGGATGGAACCCTATTTCACATGTTCTCAACTCTGTAAAAGTTTTATTTTGATTTTTAAATATTTTCATATTCAGTTATACCATGCTTATTTTTATATATAATTAACACATGGACCTTTATTTTTAATAACAGCTCTATTTTGTCTTAATCCATGCCATAAATTTATATACAACACTGATATATAATGGGGTCCTTATGCTGTAGAAACTTTTATGCACCCCTGGGTATATAAAGTATAAAAAAGTATGAAGACAAAACATTTACTAACAATACATTTTAAAATTTATTTTAAAGTGATTATATTTATAAATTTACCATATGTGAATGCTAAAAGAAAATTTGCATAATAATGAGATGTGATTATTTATTTCACATAAAGACATCTTGTCTGAATATTTGATACTGCAGAACACAGAGCAACTTCAGTGTTTATAGCTGACTCAGATTTTGATTTCATAATCATCAGTGCTGGGGCTGGGGAGATGGCTCAGCGGTAAAGAACACTAACTGAAGACCCAGGTTTGAACCCCAGCATCCACATGGCAGCTAATGACTGTCCATAATTCCAGTTCCAGGGGATCTGACAGCTTCATCTGTCCTCTGTGGGCATTGCATGACACAGGTGCACTTACCTACATGCAGGCAATACATGCATACATATAAAATAAAAATGATAAATAAAATATTAAAAAAAAATAATTGTCAGTGCGAGAACAATGCTTTATATGAATACACAGCACAAAATGCAAAAAATGGAAGAAGCATATTTAGGGCCATTTTAGAATGTATTGGAAATTCTACATAATCCTAAGGCAAAATTCTCTTAATTTTTTTCTTTTTATGAAAATGAAACAACACTTCAAACAGCAATTTTTGACACCTAACATTCTAAAGTGATTCAATTAAAAGATGACTAATTTGATACATTGTGAAGAATAATGGTAGAATGATATTAAAAGTCTTTTTCCCCTGTAATTTAATCATTTTTTTTTTTACAAGAGAAAGAAACTTTGTATGTACAGTGACAGACAATAGTGTGGAACTTGAGCTGAAGCACTCTGGCAGCATTTGTGGGTGTTTTGTGACTCAAAGAGACATGCCTGACACATTCAGTGAGTGCTGAGCACAACTATTGTGCGTTCAGAACCAAAGCTGCAGTAAGTTACCTGCCCAGACGTCTCAAAATCATTTCATGTTTGATTTTGATTTAATTTTTGGTAATTGTGTAGTCAGAGACCTTTTACCACCAGACTCATTTGAGACTTCCACTTTTAAGTGTCGTTTATAGTATATTAGTATTGTACAGTCATCATTGCTATTAAATTTTAGACCAATTCATTCTTACAAAAAGGATTTCGTATCTATAAGCAGTAGCTTCCATCCTTCATTCCCTCGGGCCTCAGTTAGATAAAGTCTATCTTCTATCTTGCATGTTTCCATTCTGGATATTTCAAATAATTGCTAGCATGCAACCTGAGACTTTTTCTATCAGGAAATTTCAATGCAATATAACATTTTCAAGATTTATTCACATTATGTATAAATCAGTACCTTAACCTTTTTAGTAGTAACTGATATTCCCTGTGTTGCTCTAATGCATTTGTTATCCATTATCTTTGGACAGGCATCTAGGCTGTTTTCAGCTTTTGGCTAATAAGTGGATGTGAACTTGTACATGGTTTCTGTGTAGATGATCTGTATTCTTTTGAGTATATATCTAGAAGTGAGATGGCTAGTTATCATAATCATTACATTTTTGGAGGAATTGCCAGACTGTTATGTGAAGTGGATATACCAGGTCATATTTTCTCCAATGATGTTTGAAATTTCTAAAATATTCATCTTCTCTCTAAAGAAGTATCTTTTCTCTGTTCTTTATTAGAGCTATCTTAGTGAGCAAAACATGGGAAGTATCTCCTTTTTATTTTCATTTCCTTTATAATCAATAATGCTAAGCATCTTTTAATTTCTTATTTTCCTTTTTTGTTTCTTGTTCTTTTTGAAGCAGGGTCTCCCTGTGGCCCCAGCTGTCCTGGAACTCACTATATAGACCAGGCTGGCCTTGAACTCCCAGAGATCCGCCTGCCTCTGCCTCCCAAGTGCTGGGACTACAGGCGTGCACCACCACGTCCGGCTCTTATTTCCTATTTTAAACACTTTATTTGTCCATCAATTTAATTGAACTCTTTGCCTTTTTATTTATTTATTTTTCTTTATTTCAGATACAATCAATCATTATTTCAGATATAAAACACATAAATACCAAGACACAGATAAATACCACATAAATAATCTGCAAGCATGCTCTCTCATTCTATGAGACTTTTTTTTCTTTTCTTTTTAAATAGCTCACTATCCTTGGTTGACTTTTAAAATTTTATTTATTTATTGTAT
Source organism: Nannospalax galili (assembly GCF_000622305.1). NCBI lineage: Eukaryota > Metazoa > Chordata > Mammalia > Rodentia > Spalacidae > Nannospalax > Nannospalax galili. The sequence goes on from NW_008347042.1 coordinate 6,360,790, forward strand.
ATGAATGCATTTTCCGCATGTTATGTGTGTGTATCACATATGTGCCATACCCACATAGGCCAGAAGAGGGCATTGGATTCCCTGGAATTGGAGTTACAGATGATTGTTAGCTGCCATGTGTATGCTGGCCACTGCTTATAACTGCTGAGTCAACTTTCCAGCACCCCCTTTTTTCATGTAGACCAGACTGGTCCTGAACTCATAGAGACCCACCTCCAAAGTACTGGGATTAAAGATATGTGTCACCAATCTGAGCTTGACATTTTTTTTTTTATCAATAGTGCCCTTTGGTGGGGAAACATTTTTTTTATTATCATGAAGTCTAATTTACTTGTTTACTTCCATGGGGAGCTGTGACATGAGTCCGCTAGAACACAAAAATCCATGCATCATTTTCTTAGCAGTCAGTTAAAGTTTGTATTTAATTTAATTTTTTCTAGAGCTGAGGACAGAACTACTGAGTTCAAACCCCAACCCCTAGTTCAATGTTTTGAATGAATATGTTTCTACAACTTTGAACATTTTATTTCTGTTTTGTGTCACACATAGAATGTACCTATGGACAGTTTTTAAATTTGCCTTAGCCTTTCCTTCCTGATTCTAGAGTCTCCAAGTCAGCCAGCGATGGGAGATTAGAAATGTCACATTTCTAATCAGCAGCGACCCAGCCCCTCAGTTCTGCATGGCTTCTATGGTTCCAGGAACATGTGCGGCTTTTCAAATATCTCTGTGGCAATTCCGTTCTCCAGTTTTGCTTTTAAGATTTTTTGTCAGCTTAGTTTGATTCCTACCAAGTATGTGTCTCAAGACAATGTAATGTTGAGCAAGTACTAGCTTTTGTTTGTAGTAAAGGGTTAAAGATAGAATTGTCTATCCATAGGGGTCATTAAGTCTTGCTCAATAAAGAGAAGTCATGGAAATGTATGCCCAACAGGTCAAATACACATGACTCTGAGTATGGGGCCCTGTGGGAGCTTGAAACCCATTCTCTCCCCTCCAGACTTTGCTCTGAAGATGGATCTCACAGGTAGTGCAGTTATGGGCTACTGGTCCAAAGTTATCCTTTTAGAAGGATCTTATGAGGAAATCATGTTAAAATGCACACATGTAGTTATTCCAAATGAAATGAGTCATGGCTGTTAAGAGCGTTTGTCTTTCACTAAAGTACTAAAAAATGGCTTTGACTATTTCCTCCATGACATTCATTGCTTTTTAGAAGAGAAAACTTTCTGGTCTGTACTCTTCTGTTCCATAGCTACTTCTTGGACTGGAGTTTGGCAAACAGTGTCTGACTCTTTCACTCTTACCCCTGAAGTGGATGCATTTGTTCCTACAAATTGAAATAGCATGGTTAATTTACTCAAATGACCAGTTACTTCTGAGCTTTACAGTTAAACCTTGGCTGAGTATAATTCTGTATTAGACTTCATATTTACCATGAGTGAGGGCTTGGATTTAATCCCCAGTTGTCCACAAACAAAACAAAGCAAAAAATTCTGTTCCATGATTTGGCTATAAGTTTTATCACTTAGTACAAAGCTTTAATAGCTATTTTTCTATTGGTATTTGTACGTCTAACTAGTGCAAAAATTACTGGATAACTACAAATCTAAAAAGTGTACAGTTTTTTAGTTTATAAGTCAAAAACTTGGTATAGCTTTATTAATCAAAACATAAATTAAAATAACAAATATGGAAACTGAGTTATTTTATAAATTCATATATTCCAAATAAATATGGAAAAGTTATATTTGTCAGTGAGAGCTCACTTTTTAAAGGAAATGCATTTTGAAATATGGTAAGCCAAAGTCAGTCATGGTAGTGCACACTTTTAATCCCAGCACTTCAGAGGCAGAGACAGGTGTGTTTCTGTGAGATTGAGTCCAGGCTAGCTGGGGCTACAGGGATACCCTGTCTCAAAAAGGTCAAAATAAAAAAAGGTAAGCCAACATATTTCACATTTATATTGGTAATCTAGATCATTTAAAAATGTTTAATCTATTCACTTTGCTCTTGAAAACAATGAGGGGTTTTATTTTGTTTCTGTAGGACTTTGGCGATGATGGCTCCCTGTATATCACCAAGGTTACCACAGTTCACATGGGAAATTACACCTGCTATGCAGAAGGCTATGAAAACATCTATCAGACACACATCTTCCAAGTGAATGGTAAGAAGCAGGATGTGGCTGTCCTCATTTTGTTGCAGTTGATACCATCACAGTTGACTGGGAAGGGAACTTCACTGTCTTAAATTTTTGGAAGGTTCTAATTTTTTCTTTTGGGACTTGCTGTTAATGTAAAAGCTTTTCACTTTTTTAAAGTGCCTAAGTGAATTGACACTATAAATTAATAACACTTTAGTCATCATAAAATATTATAGAGGAACATTTAAAAGCATATGACATTTAAATTACTGTTTTCAATGTAGAATATCAACCATAAGGCATACATGAATTTTAGAAACTGACAAGTAGCAATTTTAAATTTTTAATCAGATAATCTGTCTAATTGATCTTATTAATGTTACAGAAAACTCTTATTTAGCTGTGCATGATGGTACACATATGGTAATTCCAATACCTGGTAAATGAAAGCAGGAGGATCAGAAGTTCTGGGAATCCTTAACTATGAACCAAGGCCAGTCTGAGTAACCTGAGACCTTGCCTCAATATAATAAAGAAAGGACACTCTTATTTATATATCACACATTTTATGCTGTGATGGTTATTCAGTAGTTAGTGATGCTGATCCAGTAAGCTGATATCATTCCCACAATCAGAACCTTGCTTTGTTCCATATTTAATTAAAACTTTGTTAATTTCTTGAATTGAAATAGGATTGTATGAATGCTATTTTAAGTACTGATTAAGCTCCATAATTTATCATATGTACATATTTATCTACTCTATGATCTATAAAGGCAAGCAGATGCTGCTTTACTTCCTGCAGAAGCAGAGAGAAGTGCAGTGTGACTAGCATGTATTTACAAAAGAAGTGTCAGACTATGAGTTTGGAGGGTTAAGCTTGGGTAGGAGTTATGAGACTCTGTGGACCTATGTCCATATTTTGATTTTTTTCTAAGTATCCTGGGAAGCTATAAACATGTTTGTTGTATATAGTAGCATTTACTAGTTCATTTCAAACAAATGAAGTTTAAAGACTATTTTAGTCATCTGGCAATAAATTCCAGTGTCCTAAAATATAGTTTTAGTGCTGTAGTGCCATGAAGAGATCAAATCTGGAACATAATTTAAAAGGAGATCTACCGCTATCACTGGGGAATCACATGGGAATGTGAAAGTAAAAACATAAGTCTAAGAAACTTGAAGGAAGTTGTAGGCACATGTTTCTACCATCTACAGATATGAAAAAGAGCACATGGGGAAATTGGTGAGATTGCTTTTAATATGCTCATTTAAGTGTAATTATTGCCACAGAAGTCAAGTGTTCTATTGGGGAAGCTGACAGTCTGTATGTAGTTGTATATTTAGATATTATACATGGAGATTGCATTTAAAGCTTGAATCTAATCAAGCTCAGGCCTGATTAGGTTATCTTAGGAGTATGTGCAGATGTATGGAAATTTAGAGATCTGAATTTTGGGTCTGAGGTTACAAAGTAGAGAAAAAAGTCATGGTTGGGGGGGCATATTAGTCACTTTTCTGTTGCTGTGATAGAAACACTGATCCAAGCAGTTTATAGAAGGAAGAGTTTATTTGAGTTTACGGTTCCAGGGGAATTACAGTCTGTCATGGCAGGGAGGCATGGTGGCTGGAGGTGGCTGGGGCAGGAGAAGCAAAAATGAAGCTCTCATTATCATCATGCAGTCCCAGGAAGCAAGAGCATGACTGGAGATCTGGCAAGGTTTAAGAACTCTCTAAGCCCAACCCCAGCGACACGCTTCCTCCAGGAGGGCCACACCTTCTAAAACCTCCCAAAACAGTGCCACCATGTGCGGACAAAAATATCCAAATACTTGGAGCCTATGTGGGACGTTTTCATTCAAACCACCACATTCCACCCCCGTGGCCCCCATAGGCTCATGACCACATAAAATGCAAAATGCATTTAGTACAACTTTAAAAGTCCCCATAGTCATTATCAGTCTCAATACTATTCAAAAGTTCACAGTCCAAAGTCTATTCTGAGACTCAGGTCAATATCTGAACTGTAAGCCTCTATAAAATCAAAAGACAAATTACATACTCCCAATATACACTGGAACCAAATACACATTACCATTCCAAAGGGGAGGACTGGAGGGATAGTAAGGGAATTTTGTACCAAAACAAGACTGAAAACCAGCAGGGCAAACACCAAATCCAGTAGCTCCATGTCCAACTCCTGGGACTTTACTTCCAAAGGGCTTAGATGGCTCAGTCTCTCTAGCTTTGCTGTGTGCAGCACACATCTCTTTTGGTGGCTGGAGCAGGAGCAGGAGCAGCAGAAACTAAGCTCTTCTGTATGCAGGTCTTCTTGGCATATGCCTCACAGCTCTGGCATCACAAACTTCTTGGGGTCTCCATTGCCAACCTTCACAGCTTCATGCAATGGCCTATCAGGGCCTTCTCTAGGCAGAGGTACCCCTGTTGCATGCTGCTTGGCCTCATTGGCTCTCTGAGACCTTGGAGGAAGAACTGATGAACCCTTCACTCTTGCATATTTCATGCCTCTAAAGCCAGCACCAGATGAACCACACTGCCAAGTTTGCAAGTTTGGGATGGACTCCACCCTGTTTTACCCATTTTAGAAGCTTTTCTCTTCAGTGGTCCCTGCAGCATTTTCCTTTCATAAATTAGAGGCTCAACTGGGTGTGGTCTTGCCCTGGAGGCACTCTTTCTATTGTTTAAGTTTGAATCTCTAGGCCCCTCCTTAATCGCTTTAATCTCATTAATCACTTTAACCTCCTTATCAATGGGATTAACTTCATCACATGCCAGGGCTCCAAGATTAATCTTCCTAGTGCTCTTTTTTAATCCAAACTGTATTTCTTTCTGCCCCATTTTCTCTCTTTCACTGTAGATCTGCATAATATTCACCATTAATAGCCATACCACCATTTCTACATTAAGCTATCTTGAAATTTCTTCCACCAAAGAAATTAGTTCATTGCTTTTCAACTTAGCCTCAAGCAAGCTTTTAGGTAGAGGGCAGACTCCAGCCATACTCTTTGTCAAAATATCCCAAGTGCTCCTTATGTCCTTATTTCCCTCTTGAACTACATTGTTCTCAGCACTGCTTTCTTCCAGGCCCCTACTAGAGTAGCCTGTTAAGCTCTGCTTATAGCAATCAACCACTTTTCTAGCCCAACCTTCCAAAGTCTTCCACATTTCTTCAAAACCCCACATGGTCAGGTTCTTCACAGCATTGGCCCACTCTCTGGCACCAATTAGTGTATTAATGACTTTTCTGTTGCTGTGATAGAAACACTGACCCAAGCAATTTATAGAAGGAAGAGTTCATTTGAGCTTACGGTTCCAGGAGAATTACAGTCCATCATGGCAGGGAGGCATGGTGGCTGGAGGTGGCTAGAGCAGGAGCAGCAGAATCTAGCTCTCACATCATCACACAGGGACAGGAAGCAGGAGAATGACTGGAGATCTGGCAAGGCTTCAGAACTCTGTAAGCCCACCCCCAGTGATGTGCTTCCTCCAGGATAGCCACAACTTCTAAAACCTCCCAAAATAGCACCATCATCTGGGAAAAAAATGTCCAAATACTTAGAGCCTATGGGGGACATTTTCATTGAAACCATCACTGGGGGAGAGAACGAGAGTGATGATGTCATTGTCCAGGGACATAATTAAGAAAATGTTATAAATACAGAATATAGCTGGGGAATCAGCTTGATAGAGTTGCTTGTCTACTATGCATGAAGGCATGGATTCAGTCCCTCAGCACAGCACAACTCGGTATGGTGGTGCACACCAGTAATCCAGCACTCAGCGGGTGGAGTCGGGCACATCAGAAATTCAAAATCATCTTCAGCTATATAGGGAGCTTGAGTGCAGCCTTGAAAAGTGTCCAGAAGTAATAATAAATAAATGAAAGGTGAAAAACACGGGAAGCCTTGTCTGATGATTCTTGACACTCAACAGAAGCAGAGCTAGTCTTTGGTTTCAGGGTAGAACTCAGCTGGTAGGTAGCCCCAGGTCTAGTCTGAAGCCAGCCCTGAAGGAGATCAGTGAGGAAAGCAAAGGAAAGACACATGCTATTCCTAGCCACCCCACCTCAAGTTCTTTAAGCTGGAACAGCACATGCACCACTTTTGCATTGAGTCTGTGCTAGGGATGCAGGTCCATGCACTTTACACATAGGGAAATGGGTACTTCAAATCTAGTCCCCACTTCCCTTTTGGTAGTGACTGGTTACTGACGTTCCACTAACAGACGAGTCAAACACCCTGAATATCTGTTGTTTCAGATAATGAAACATGGATTATATAATATTCTATATTGCTGGTAATTCAGTTTTAATCTTTTAGCATCATTACTTCCAGCCTATTCTCTTTCAGTCTACTCACTTGATATTTTTCAAGTGACACTAGTTCATGTTCATCTGCCTCAGAATTATATTTTAAAGTATCAGAAATGCAGAAACTTAGTCTTGCACCAGCCTGTTCTAGAAGTTTGCTTTGCAATCCACATGCCCAGGCAAGCTGAGGAATGTACTGGAGGGAGCTTCCCAGGTGCCTGTGCCACGTGGGAGGCCATGAGAATCATTACACATGACTGACTGCCCTTCAGAAGTTTCCGTATCACATTCTCATCAGAAGTAGGTTTTGTGAGTCTCACTTGCTGTGCTCTAGGTGGGAAACTGGAACCTGAGCCAAACTGTAGGCTTCCATGTTGCAAGAGGCGTGTCTAGCAAGTAGTGGTGAGACTTTCATGTGCCATCTCCTCCCCTCGTGAAGCAACTGTCTGCTCTCAGATGTCAGGTTTTTATGAAGATGGTCTGTGAAAGAAAAAGAACAATGAGCGCTCAGATATAAAGCTTCCACCTGCCATCAGCCTTAACCTAATGAATTAATTGAGAGAAATTCAATATCTTTGTGATTGCCTATATGGAATTCTAAATGCTGCCCCTTTCCTAGTTACAGAGATCCTTGAATCATTGTCTTACAAAGAAGTAAAACCAGTCCCCTATTTATTCAAGCACAGCTAAACTTCTTTGAATTCCCTGGTGTCAAAGTTTTCATGAATAGATTGCGGTTGGGGTAATGAAAACAGTATCATACTGAAAGAGCAAACAGGCAGGATGCGGAATACAGTTTAAATGCTTTATTTGAGTAACTGAGCATAATTACTAACCATTGCAAGACTACTTTTGTATATGTGTATGTGTGTGTCTTTGTACCTGCTCGCCATGTGTGCACACATTGTTTGCAGGTGCACTGCGGAAGCCAGAGATCACCTCTGTAGCACCCTCCATTACTCTTTACCTTATTTTTACTTACTTTTTGCATGGTTATCTGTGTGGTATGTATGTGTGTATGCATGCTCACACCATGTGGGTGCACATGTAAAGTGTGCATCAGGTGTCTTCCTCAGTCACTCTCCACTTTATTTTATGAGGCAAGAACTGTTGCTGATGGGAGTTTGCAGACTTAGTCACTCTAGCTAGCCAGCTTGCTTGGGATTCCTCTTTCTCAACTCCTCAAGCACTGTGACTGCAGGCAGTGTACTGTACCCTCCTAGCTTTTAGGTGAGGGCTGAGAACCTGAGCTCCGTTCTTAGACTTGTACAGCAGATGCTTTATCCATTGAACTGTCTCCCCAGCTCACTGTCTTTATTTGTTGATTTTTTGATTTATTTGTTTGTTTGTTTGTTTAGAGGCAGAGTCTCTTACTAAACCTGGAGCCCATTTTTTGGCTAGACCTGCTGACTCTTCGAATTTGCCTGTCTCTACTCTCGCCAAAAGCACTGGGTTATAGGTGAAGCTCAACCTGACTATATCTTACTTTTTATGTGGATCTGTGGAATGAAAACTCAGGTCACCAGGCTAGCATGGCACTCTACTCGCCTCTCCCCAAACCCCACATTTTTGTTAAGTATTGGTGTAACTCTGATTAAAGTTATTTCAAGAGGGAGTAGAAGGTAAAGAAATGTCTTTGTATTTCACAGTGCTGAGGCTCTTTCAGGGTGAGCACTGATGGAGGGTACCAATAACAAAGCTTTGGAGATAGCCTTGGGTCAAGGAAAGGAATTTGATAAAAATTACAAGTATATGCTCTTTTGCTGATGTGCTGTTCTTGTTTGGCTTCAATTGCTGTGATGAAACACTGACCTAAAGCAGGTTGGGAAAGAAAGGTTTCTTTTCATCTGACTTTTCCAAGTGAGAGTTCATCACTGAGAAACTTAAGGGAACTTGAGAAAAGACAAGGAGGAACTTAAGTAGGGCAGGAACATGAGCCTGGCAGCAGGAATTAAAGCAGAGACCACAGAGGAATGACACTTACTGGCTTGCTCCTCTGGCCTGTGCCCAACCAATCTGGTTTCTTATATAACCCAGGACCATGTGCCAAGGGGTGGTACCACCTAAAGTGGGTTGAGCTCTCCTACATCACTCAAAATCAAGAAAATACCTCAACGATGTGCTGGCAAGGCCAATCCAATAGAGGTAATTCCCCAACTGAAGAATCCTCTTTCCAGGTGTTTTACGTTGATGCCTGAAGTGAGCCAGCACACAAGAGTAATCCAGGGAAGCTGAAAGGAGGCAGTTCTTAAGAAAAGGGGAAAATAGGGTAATAAATCATAATCTACGGAAAAAATCAGAGTGGCCAGGTACACAGATGTACAGACTGATGTCTGGAAGGTGGGGCCTTGTGTTATGGAGCAAGGGGAAAGGCAAGCCTGTGGGGTGACAGTGTTTGATGTGACAGCACGGGAAAGTCTCAGCATTGCTTGGCTCTGCTGAGATGGAGCGTAGTAAGAGCTGAAACAGAAGAGTCTGTGAGCAAAGTGGTTTGAAGAGAAGGAAGTAATTATTTTGCTGAGCAGGAGGGCGGTGCTAAAGGTACCATGTCCTTGATGTGGCTGTCACAGTTCATGGGTTCGGGTTCATTGTTGGAGTGCTTTCCTTCTTTTGCGCTTGACTAGAAAGTGGTAGTCTGGGAGCAAAGAGACTCGGGTTTAGCCAACATCATGTTTGTCGAGTAAGTGACCAGGAGACACACAAAGTAAATTAAGCAAGTTTACAGGGAGGAACTGTGGTGATCAAGAATGGGCTACGTGGGAGGTAGGGACAGAATTGACACCGTGAAATGTGATGAGAAGCAAAAAATTAATTGAGTTTATACTTGATATGTTCCTAGGAGGTCCTGGAGAGAAAAATATGTCATTCCATCCTCAAAACACTTTCTTTAAGCATCTGGCAAAATCTGCTGATAAGAAAGGATTTAAAGTCTGCAACAAAGGATGCATGCCTCACTAAGGTTTCCTAAGTATCTCAGCAGCCCAATTGTTTTAAATGTAATTTGCTGCTTCTAGCCTTGCCAAAAGGAGAAATGAGATGTGAAGTAACAGTAATTCATGAAATTCAGTCATTATCAGGTACAAACTTCTTCAATAAGTTCATCTCAACAATTACTGCGCTTAAACCTATTTGAAGAACCATGGGACAAAGTAAACAATGAAACAAAAGCACAGGAGTTAGGGGGACTTTTACCTCCCATCACAGAGACCGAAATAATGAGAGCTCGAAATGTGTTCAGATGAACTTTACTTAGATATCAAAAAAGGCAGATGGAGCTTGGCTGTTTGGGGCATGGTCAATCCATAATGTAACTTAGTGTAAACTTCCAGAGGTGTCTGTGCTCATTGGCATAGTTTTCTTAAAATGGCCATGGGGATTGTTACATTTTAACACTGAAGTAAGAGGATAGAATAAAGAAAATGGCACCAGACCATGAGAAAATACTTGAAAGAGCATTAATAAAAACACCAAAGAAAAAAATTCCCATAGACTCTTTTTAAATCAAAAAAGATTTTACTTCTGTCATCTTTATGTATTCCACCCACAAAAAGTTCAGTTAATGAGAAGGGAATAAAAAACTTTAGCTAGATAAAAAATCATCATTTACTCCTAGAGTCTCTTTGTTTGTCAAAGCATTTTGTGCAGCAATAATAGAATAATAAAATATAATAAAAATCTCATATAATAAAATATCTAGAAATGGTAGGATTTATTAAAAATAAAAGGCAGCCCTAAATTAATTTGGTATAGTGTATGCAATGTTTAACATTTTTTCCTTTAGTTTTATGGTGTTTTGAATTTGGTATAATAACTTGAAAAACATTATGTTTTGTGCATAAATGAATGTAAGAGACTTGGGACTACTTTGTTGTTAAAGGTCAGGAACAAAAGAATAGTTAGGAACCAGAAGAGACATTGGAAAAATACCAAAAACATAGAACAGAATGCAAAGTAGCTAGTGTATTTGTGCACCAAATAAATCTCTAAATGTGCTTTTCAATGTTCTATCTTGTTTCAAAAAATGCTAAAGACCTTCAAAAATCAGGGTTTCATGTGGAATTTAAAATGTTTCTTTTAACAATTTATCAATTAGTAATAGAATGCAAACCCAATGAACCTCTACCAAAAAGCAAATTGCTTTTCTGGCAATGTATAATTACATTGCTGAAATACAAGTGTTTCTGTGTCCTTGTTTGAGGAATCATTATGTATATTTCAAAGGATTTTGACTCTACCAGTGGAATTCATTTCATGCTTTTCTTTTTACATGAAGAAAAATGTCCTTAGATCTTAAGGTTATAATATAGAATGTTTGAAAATTTTAAAAGTCATTCAGTGTTTATACTACTCTCTGGGCAGAAAGCTTGTCTATATTCACAACAGACCCATATGTAGGCTGTTACTCCTCTCCTGTTCAAATTATTTAAGCTTCACATATAATGTTGAATGGGTTCCTGGCGCTATTCATACCAAAAATATGAAAAAAAATTGTTGGTTTTATAAAATGTTTATATGGAACATTCCTATTTTTCTCCATGAAAATTGGGCAATATCTAAAAGAAAAGCAAACAAAAAGGCATTAAAAGCAAACCACCACCATGGACAAGGCAGTTTAGAGAAAGTGGTTGAATTAAGGGAAATGATGTGTTTATTCCTTGCAGAATGGGACTGAACTTCCAACTGTATGGAACATGGTGACATCTGTCCAGGACCAAACACTTACCTGCTTAGCTTTCTCCATGGCCAAAGTACAGAAAAGTAAACCTTCCTGCAAACACTATGATACAGTAGGCAGGATGTAAGAGACTGTCTTCCCCTTCAAATCCTCCACCTGCTACAGGTTAATGGAGGATAGACAGTGCTGTGCTCTGAAGGCTACTCTGGCTTGATGATTTGTCTGTGCTTCCTGGAAAAAGCAGCATCAAAAACTTGATTTAAGTGCAGATTCTCCAAGGCGCCTCTCACCTCCTGGTTCTGAGATTCCATGCCCAGGAGATTCACCTTTGTTTTACTGGTAAACTTGATAGTAAATTTTGAGAATATTTTGCCTCCTAAGAAAATAGCTAGAAGGAATTTGCACCATACTTATAGTCTCCAGTCTTTTATTCTTTCTATTCTATCTCAAATCTTTCAGCTTATGGTGACATAATAGAATGGCTATCCTATACTGGATGATATTAATCATGTGGAGTAGTCAGTCTTCTTCTGAAGGTACCTGGAACTGTGTCCCACACAGGTACTGCAGTGATGATGCATAACCACCGACAGCCTGTGTTTGTCTCATTTCCTAAATACCCACCAGCTAGTCCCAAGGCAGCCAAGATGTGCCATGGATTTAATGCCCCTGGGATGATCTATATAATTCAGAACTCAAGTTAGTGGGTAAGAAACACAACGTCCTTCTCCCTCAGTGGGAATGATCTCTAGAGCGTTTTACAGGAACTTTCAGTTAGTCTACACTGGAATCAAGCCCTTTTGGCCCATCATGATAATGCTTATGAATTGGTTTTGATTGCTTTTTCCTGCCTTTGTTCCTTGCTGTCTTGCTTTCCTTTTAAAAGAATATTTTATGGGGATTTTGATTGATTTTGCATTAAATTTATAAGTGGCATTTGGTAGGATGGTCATTTTCACTATATTAATTCTTCCAATCCATGAGCATGGGAGGTCCTCTCATCTTCTGATGTCTTCCTCAATCTCTTTTTTAAAATATTTAAAATTTTCATTGTCTTTAATGTCTTTGTTCAAGTATATTCTGAGATATTTCATTTTGTTTGCAGCTATTGTAAAAGGGAGTGTTTCCATGTATTCTTTCTCCGAGTACTTGTTATTAGTATATAGAAAGGGTACAGGCATTTGTAGATTAATTTTGTAATCTGCCACTTTACTGAATGTGTTAAAAAATTCTAGGAGTTTTCTGGTGAAATTTTTGGTGTCTCTTGGATATAATATCATATCATCTTCAAAAAGGGATAATTTGATCTCCTCTTTTCCAATTATTACTCTTTAATTCCCTTCCCCTGTCTTATTGCTCTTACAAGAGTTTCAATCACTGTGTTTTAAAAAGGAGTGGAGATAGACAACCTTGTCTGGGTCCTGATTTTAATTTGAATGCTTCTAGTTTTTCTCCATTTAGAATGATGTTGGGTGTGGGTTTGTTGTATATAGCTTTAATTATGTTGAGGTATGTTCCCTCCAGTCCAATTCCCTCTAGGACTTTGAACATAAATGCTGGTTGAATTTTATTAAAGGCCTTCTCTGCATCTATTAAGATGACCATGTGGTTCTTGTCTTTGAATACAGTTATATAATTTATAAAGTTTATTGACTTACGTATATCGAACCATCCTTGCATCTCTGGAATAAAACCAACTTGATCATGGTGGATGATCTTTTTGGTGTGTGTGTGTGTGTGTGTGTGTGTGTGTTTGTGTGTGTGTATGCGGTTTGCAAGTATTTTGTTGAGAATTTTTGCATCTATGTTCATTAAGGATATGGGTCTATAGTTTTCTTTTTTGGTT
>NW_008347042.1:6373877-6422981 GCF_000622305.1 Nannospalax galili
TGCTGTAAATCCATCTGGTCCTGGGCTTTTCTTAGTTGGGAGTTTTTGTATTACTGTTTCAATTTCTTTATGTGTTATGGGTTTGTTTAAGCTGTTGGTCTCTTCTTGGTTTAGTGTTGGTGGTTCCCATGCTTTTTGATATCCGTCCATTTCTTTCAGGTTTTCAAATTTAGCAATGTATAGGTTTTTAAAGTATTTTCTTATAATGTTCTGGATCTTTCTGGTGTCTTTGGTGATGTTTCCCTGGCACTTAGATTACATGCTGGTATGCCTGACTCTGGCTATTCTTTGAGAATTCCATTTTATTTTCAGTATTGACTTCAGCTATATTAATTATGCCTTTGTGCTTAATTTAGTTGGGTATAGCTATAAGATACATTTAAAACTGAAACTTAACTTTTTGCAAAGTATTTTTTAATATTTTCCTACTTCATGTATGATGTTAAACATTAAAAACTTGTACTTAATCTCTGTTTTCTATTTGAAATACGATTGCTAAACGTTTTATTTATATATACTTTATAATACACTGTTTTAATTTTGTTTTCAAATGTCCTTGGGGAAAATGTTTTTGATATATGAAACAAGAATGCAGGACTTTTATTGAGCATTTTTTTTTTCTTCATTCCTTCATGTAAGTCTAAGTTTCTGGGTTTCTCATTACTCTAGTCAAGATCTTGTAATGATTTGAAGTTCAAGTCTGCAGATAGATTTTTCCAGACTTTATATCTACGAATGTATTCTTAATTGTCTTGCCTTGAATAGTCTTACTAATGGATGATAAATTTCAGATGATTAATTCTGAGTTCTGTTGATTTCCAACACTAGCGATGTCCTATTTTCTGCAGAATGCCTGGTTTTTAGTGTGAATTCTAGTAAAAATTGGGACCTCTTCCCCCTTCCTTTCCCCTCCCCTCCTTGTCTCTCTCCCCTTCTCCTCTCTCCAGCCCCTCCTCCTCTCCCTCCTCTGCCTTCTTCCAGGCCTGATCCTATTTCTTCACTTTTCCTCCACAATTTCTGCCCAGATTCCCTTCCTCTCTCTCTCTTTCTCTCTCTCTCTCTCTCTCTCTCTCTCTCCTCATTCCTTCTCTTTCTTCATTACTTCTGCTGTAGGATTTCCTCTTTACCATTGGACTTCAGACATTTGTTTAAGTTCTGCTTGGTTTGTTTCTGTTGCTTAGGTTATGTTTTAGTCTATGGAGTATGGATTTTTCATTACATTTGGTGAAAATGAGCACTGCGCTTTTCAAGGGGACTCCTTCTCCTTCTATCCAGACGTGTGACTACTTGATAGTTTTCCCCCCGAGGTACCAAGATCTCTGTTTTAATTCTCTCTCTTTCTACTTTGTTCTTTCTGTACTTCAAAGAAGCAAGTTTTCATTGCTGTGACTCAACATCATGAAAACATCCTTCTTCATGTTGGTTTACTGTTACTCTGAGTGTTTTGATATTGTGATTTCATGTTATATTTTTCTAATACATATTTTTCCATCTTTAAAACTAATTTCATTATGATTCTATTTTCCTGTAAATCTCTGCAATTATTTATAATGACTATGTAACAGTTCCCATTTGCTAATTTCATTATTGCTGAATTACTTTCCGTTAAATGGTATTTTTCTTCTATATGAGTAAAATTTTCCTTCTTTCTCATATCCACTTTTTAATCAAAATCTGGACATTCTTTTTAAAATGAGATTTTATTTTTTTTATGTGTATGAGTGTTTTTCCTACATGTGTATAAGTACATTATGCAAATGCCTCATACCTGTAGATGTTGGAAGAGGAGCTGGATCCCCTGGAACTGGAGTTAAAGATGGGTGCTTACACATGGATGCTAGGAACCAAACCCAGGTCCTGTAGAAGAGCACTTAAATGCTTCTAGCTGCTTAGACATCTCTCCAGCCCACAAATCTGGTCATTCTTGAAAACATGGGTCCACTGTATTCTTTAAGAAGCACTGAGTTTTGTTTTTGGCTTAATCTTCTTGAGACTTAGACAAATCCCTGTTCGATTATGTCTAGAGTATCCTTTATTCTAAAGCTTTGTTCATCTTCTCTTGAGCATGATATTTCTGAATTCTCTGTGAAGTATGCAGTTCTTCCTTTCATTTTTAAATTATGTCTTTTAATTATGTTTAATTTCTCTCATGTATCACCTATCCTTGTGCAGGTTCTTACACATTTTTCTTATTTTTAGCTTGTAGCTACATGGTTGGAGTTCTTTCCTGAGGTTTTGGACATTTCTTGACTTTATGAAGTTTCATCCTGTGCATTGTTCCAACACTCCAAATAGACCTAGAAAATACAGACATGTAGAATTCCATAGCACTTGTGTGTGTGTGTGTGTGTGTGTGTGCGTGTGTGTGTAGTATGTGTGTGTGTGTGTGTTCCTTTCTTATATTCTTCCTACAAATTGTAACTGTCAACTTCTCCTGACTTTGAAGAATGTATTCTTAGTTTAAGAAGACCTACAATTTCCCTTTGGATCACTTTCAATTCAAAACCACTATATAGAAATTAAGAGAAATCTATTTTTTTTTTTACTTCTGGTCATTGTCCTCTTCTGATGGCTTCCTTTTGACTGATAACAGTCATTTAGTATTTGGGTTTCTTATCTTGGCAAATGGCTTGTCGATTACCATTTCCTAATATACCATTTTTCAGTCACTTGGAATCCTTTTTAAAAGACTTGGAAGTTGCATTAAAAGCATATTTTTTTTCATGACCTATATTTATAAAATTGATTTAAAGTTAATATATATAGGTTATACTGACAGCATCAAATCTACATCTAATAAATTAAGGAATTTTAAGGTAGATCTGTTTTATTTTTAGAATTCAGAACTAAATTCATCTGTAAACTGTAGCAGGAATGGCGGGGGGGGGAAAAGCAGAGAGACAAGCAGAGAGACGAATGATAGATAATAGATGACAGATAGATGATAGATAATTGATAGATGATAGATGATATAGATGATAGATGTTAGATGACAGAAAGATAGATGATAGGGAGATAGATAGATGATAGATTGATAGATGATAGATAGATGACAGGTGATAAATAAATGATAGATTGTTAGTAGATAGATAATAGATTGTTGATAGAGGATAGATAGATGATAAATAGATGATAGATGATAGATGATAGACAGATAGATAGATAGATAGATAGATAGATAGATAGATAGATAGATAGATAGATGACAGAAAGATGGATTCCGTTGCTTTGACTCAAGGTCACAAATATACTTTTCTGCATGTTAGTCTCATATATATGTATGTATGCAGTCTCATATATATGTATATACATGTATATGAATGAAAGAATAGTTAAGTGTGAGTTTGACAATCCAAGATACGGGTATTTACATATCAATTGTGAAAATTACATATTTGCATTAAATTTTTGTCAATATATTTATTGAAAATATTATTTATTGTCTGTCAAATGATTTCCCATAGTTTTCTTTAGTAATAAAAGATCCATTTTAGCCAGTCTTATGGCAACCTACCTGGACTATCTTTCTTAGAAATTTGTGAAACTAATTTCTATTATTATTATTATCATTAATTTTGCAGAAAATTGCTTTAATTTCCTTTTGAAACAAAGGAGTATAGAGTTTACACAATCAATAAAGATAGGACTTGGATTTGAATCTTAGATAACCTTTGGATCAGAAGTAACTTGATCTTCCTTAGGACAAACACTTGTGCTTCATAACCTTCTTTATTTTGTGACACACATAAAGAGTGATAATGATTTTATGTCTTGCTAAAGTGAATGAATCAAAGCTGCTTGCAGAGGCACTAGCCTAAGTCTTGGGCTACCTCAGGGTTGGCCAGTTAAGCTAATGCAGGAATTTGGGAACCAATGGTCTCTTTGGCACATCTTAGCTTTTGGGAGTCTCCGTGCTCCACACTGGCTCTAGAAGATAGCAAAATCTCCCTAGATATTTATAGATTAAAAATGACATTGAACTCTGATAGGTGCTACAGGTAACATTCTAAATCAGTAAGAAATAAAATAGACTATTTAATTAGGTATTCAGAAAGTTGAATTTCCATTTAAGAAAAATTATAGCTGAATCTATGAACTTTTAAATTGTCCAAAATAATTTAAAAAATAAGGCATTCATGAAAAGCATGTAAATTTTAAAAATTTACATTTGGTCATAAGGAAGAATTTTTTCTAAGATATAAAAAGGCAAAGACAGAAAGAAAACATGCTCTTAAAGAGCTACCTTTCCATGAAAAATTTCGTATACATCAATACATATTTTAAGCAAAATCAAAAGACAATTGGAAAATTGCAAAAATATATAACATTTCAAGAAACAAACTGATTTTAACATAGAAAAGTTTTACAAGTCATTGAGAAAGAGGATGGAAATGGAAAAATGGAAAAATAGTCAATAATATAAATACTATTTCCCAGAAAAAGTGTAACTGGATCATACATAAGTGAAACTGTAAGAACTTTTTGAATTATGAGAAATGCCTATGGAAGCAAAGGAAAAACTCAAAGTAGAGATCATTTTCCGCACCCTGGATTGTTGCAAAGGATTAAGTTGTTGACCAATATAAGGTTGTTGGTGATGATATGGGGAAAGGTATGATTTCAACCACTAGTAGTACAAGTCGGTCCAGATTATCCTGTGGAAAATTTAGTAAAATCAAGGTTTTAAAATTTAAAATTAAGGGGAGGCATGGATGGTGGAGGGGGTCTGGATTTGGGTGGGAAATGTATGAAATTTAAAAAGTTCAGTAAAAAGGGGCAAAAACATACATAAATTAATCTCATAATACATAAAACTTCTCATTCAGGAATTCTGCTTTTAGGAAGTCAGGCAGTGGATATACACACATTAAACTCATGAGATATATGTGAAAATTCCCAGGATAATTTTAATAGAATTGTTTATTTCATACAAAGCATCTTAATCATCTTTATACCACTCTCCGAACTGCACCCTCCCCTAGCTGCCTCTCCCCACCCTGCCTTATTTCATATATTCTGTTATTTATGTTAATGAATATCAACTCAAGTTAGTGTCCCCAGATGTCCCTCAGTGGATGTTCATCCACTGCAGTCTAGTCACCCTATCTAGAGTCACTCCCTTAAAGAAGGGAGCTCTAGAGCTCTCCCTCATCCAGCAGTACTCAATTGCCAAGAGTTCTTTGGCTAAAACTGGCATCTGCTGCCCATTTTCCCAGTTCTATGCTGGTTTTTTACCTGCTTAAGTTTGCATGTGTCTTGTGCATGCTGACACTATTGTTGTAAGTTCATATGAGCAAAGTTCCAGGAGCCTGTAAGAGTCTGTTTGGTTATGGTCATGGGCCATCTTCCCTGGTTGGTACAATCCTTCTGACCCCTTCTCCACAATAGTCCCTGAGTCCTGGGTGGAAGAAGTTTAATATAGGAGTCCTGACCAAGGACCTACACTCTGCAGACTTATTTTCTGTGCTTTGGCCATTTGTGGTCTTTTGTGTTCATTGTCCTCTATTGCATGAGGAGTCTTCATTGATGAGAGTTAAGAGTGTTATCCCTACCCCTTGTTCCAATGTGTTCTGTGAGCCTTAGGAGTAGAGGTTCCATTGTGAATGTGTCATATACGGTTAGTCATTTCAGAGACACTTATTCTCTGTGTTTGATCAGTTGTGGAACTCTGTAATAATCTCTGTCTGTTGCAAAAGAAACTTATTTTATGAGTGGTGACCGGCATGCTTGTCCGCAGATAAAAAGATCCGTTTTTAGCATATACTAAGTAATTACATTTATCAAGAAATGTGACAGCTTTAGGGTGGCTCTAAGATCTATGATCTCTCCAACCATGTGTATTTGGCTATGTTTACAGTACCATACATGAGTTCCCACCTATTCAGTCGACTTTAATTTCAATTAGGTAGCTGTTGATTACCCCAAGATAAAAGTGCCACTACTGCCCCCATGTATTATGTTTATTAGGACTTAAAGCTGGGATTGCATCATTGATTGATGTTTTTCCTTAGCAGCTTGCAAAGTGTCCTTCAAAAGTATAAGAGCTAGCCTTTAGGGAGGTGACTTCCAGGAAAGTTCCAGTTCTATTGCTCCAAATCCTATGTCTGAAATATGTCTTGCCTTTAGCAATAGGGTCTTTCCTTCAAGTTTTGGTAGGTAATCACGGGCAGTGGCAATATCTTGTGTAATTTTGGAGTCTCTTGGACTACCCTGGTTAACAACTCAAAGGAAGGTTTCTCCTGTCTAACACCGTTTCTTGTTATACAGCCTTCAGGTATACACATGGACACATGTACAGGTATTGTTTGTGCAATTTTCAGTAGGCTTTTGAACTAATACATTTCACTCTGCATTTTCTCACCAACTAAGCATTGTTTATTTCTCTTTCCCCATGTCTAACTCACCCTTTTCCATCCACAGTTAAAGTGCCCCATTTTTTCCATTTCACTCCTGGCATTTGTGATGGTTTGAATGAGAATGTACCCCATAGGCTCCAAGCATTTGGATATTTTATCTCCAGTTAGTGGTGCTGTTTGGGGAGGTCTTAGAGGATGTGGCTATGCTAGAGGAAGCACATCACTGGGGACAGGCTTAGAGAGTTCTTAAGCCTTGCCGGATCTTGAGTTGCACTCTTGCTTCCTGTGCCTGCTTGAGGATGTGAGAGCTGAGCTTCCTCTCTTCCTCCAGCCACCTCTGCCACCAGTGTCTCCCTGCCATGGTGGACTCGTGTCCATTTGGTACCATAAGCTAAATAAACTTTTCCTTCTATAACTTGCTTTGGTCAGTGTCTCTATCACAGCAACAGAAAAGTGACAGTAATACTTGTCACCTGCGGTTCCCCCACTCTTGCTCCTTTCTCCCTTTTACCCCCATGCTTCCTTGAATGACCATCGCTATTCCCCTCCCTTTTAAATAGCCACATTTTACCCATTTTCACCCTTGTTAACACCTATTTCCTACTGTTCCTCTTTCTCAAGTTCACACTTTCCCTTTACTGCCCTGGTTCCTTTCCATTTTCCTGGCCCCTGAAGTTGCATCAGGATAGATACTCATATATAAGGATTTGGTGATAAGATCCATACATGAAGGAGAACATACATGTTTTTCTGAGTCTATGTTACTTCACTTAGTATAACAGTTTCTCGTTCCATCAATTTACTTGCAAATTTCATGATTTCGTTTTTCTTTACTACTGCGTATAACTCCATCTCCGTTGTGTAAATGTACCACATTTTCATTATCTACTTGTCAGTTGAGGGACACTTAGGTGTCTTCAATGTTTTAGATATTGTGAAAAGAGCAGGAACAAACTTGGATGTACAAGTATCTCTGCAGTAGGATGAGTCCTTTCATATACCCACTCCCTAGGTATATGGTAGATTCATTTTCAGTTTTTTATTAGTTCTCCACATTGCTTTTCATAGTGGTTCATGAGTGTTTGCAGTCCCACCAGCAGTGGATGAGCATTCCCCTTTCCCCACATCCTCTCCAGCATTTGGTAACATTTTTTCTCTTGATCTTAGCCATGGAGTAAGATGAAACCTTAAAGTGTTTTTAATTTGCATTTCCTTAATTACGAAGGATGTTGAACAATTTTTAAGATGTTTCTTAGCAATCTTTATTTCTTTTATTGAGAAATCTCTATTCAGATTCATGGCCCATTTTTAATTGGATCATGTGTTTTATTGATTCTCTGGTTTTTGAGTTCTTTATATATTCTGGATATTAAACCTCTGTCAGATGTGTCACGGGACAAAATTTTCCCCCACTCTGTAGGTTTTACCTTCACTTCTTTGGTTGTTTCTTTTTCTGTACAGAAAGTTTTAGTTTAATGAGGTCCCACTTGTTGATTGTTCACATCAATTCCTGAGCAACTGGTATCTTATTTAGAAAGTCCTTCCCTACATCTATGTCTTATAAGATACTGCCTCTGTTTCCTTCTAACAGTTTTGGAGTTTCATGTTTCACATTGAGGTCTTTGATTCATTTGGAGTTTACTTTTGTGCAAGGTGAAAGATGTTGTTTTTTCTCTATTGTGTATTCTTGGCACCTTTGTCAAATATCAGGTGATTGAATTCCATTGAGTCATGTGTGGGTCTTCAATTATGTTCCATTGATCTATGTGTCTGTTTCATGCTATTCTTGTGGGTATAGCTCTGCAATATAGTTTGAGATCTAGTATGGTAGTCCCCCTAACGCTGCTTTTTGTGATCACATTGCTTTAACTATCTGGGGTTTTTTTATTATGAATTTTAGGATTTTTCCCCCTAATCTTGTGAAGAATGTTCTGGGGATTTTGATTGGGATTGCAATGAATTTATAGACTGCTTTTGGTGGAATGGTCATATTCACAACATTAATACTTCCAATCCATGAGCATGGGAGGTCCTTTCATCTCCTGGTGTCTTCCTCAATCTATTTCTTCAAAGATTTAATTTTTTTATTGTAGAGATCTTTCATGTCTTTGGTCAAGTTTATTCCTATACCTTTTTAAGGCTGTTGTGAATGTGAAGGCTTCCATATGTTCTTTCTCTGATAGCTTGTTTTTGGTATATAGAAAGGTTTCTGATTTTTGTAGATTGATTTTTTAACCTGCTAATTTGTTGAAAGTTTTAATCATTTCTAGGTTTTTTCTGGTGAAATTTTTAGGCTCTCTTATGTATAATATCATATAATCTGCAAATAGGGATAACTTGATCTCTTCTTTTCCAAGGAGTGCTCCTTTAATTTCCTTACTGCTCTAGCAAAAGTTTCAAGATATATATTAAAAAGAGTACAGATAGTGTACAGCCATTTCTGGTTCCTGATTTTAATGGAAATGCTTCCAGTATTTCTCTTTTTAGAATGATGTAAGTCATGGGTTTGTTGTATATAGCTTTAATTATGTTATGTTCCATCCAGTCCAATGCATGTTGCATTTTGTCAAAGGCCTTTTCTGCATCTATTGAGATGACCCTGTGTCTTTTGTCTTTGAGCCCATTTATATGACTTATGAAATTTATTGACTTATATATATTGAAACATCTTTGAATCTCTGGAATAAAAATGACTTGATCTTGGTGAATGGTCTTTATGATGTGTGTCTGTATGAAGCTTTCAAGTATTTTTTTTTGAGAATTTTTGCATTTATGTTCATTAAGGATATGGGTCTATAGTTTTCTTTTTTGGTTGTGTCTCTTTACCCATGAAACTAATTAGTGAGCAAGTACTGGCAAATGGATTGTGAAAATGTAGTGAATGAACTTAACATCTGGGTTATGACCACGCAGGGAAAATAATAGTAGCTCTCTTTCAGTTTGTTAGAAAATTCATGTATTATGATAGCAGAAGGAGCAATTTTAATTACAAAGGGAAAATAATGCTTTGAGTTTAGCAGAAGAAAGAGATTACAGATGCCTGGGCTTGACCATACTTCTCAAAAGATGTCCTCACTATACTTCTCTAATAGATGAGTGTATTACCTTATAAGGCAATGTGGATGAGCTTAAATTAAGAGAGATGAGATGATTGTTAAAGCGAGCTCCAGGTGTAATTATAAGTATACAAATTAAAAAAGACAGAGCTTGTCAAATGGGAACAGGATGGTAACAGAAGAAAGGGGGAAATGTGACAAAATGAAGAAGGGGTTGAAGTGATACGATGAATGGTCCTGCAGTCTATAGACAAAAGCCCCCTTAAGAAGTTCGAAGTTGCAAGGACCTGTATTTCCCTTGGAATCTCAGAAATAAACCAATCCTGATACTACCTTGGCTTTAGTTTAGTAAGCCTGAGCTTGAACTGTGGGCTTCCATGATGTCAGGTAAAGTATTACTGTTAAATTTGTATGTGTGTGTGTGTGTGTGTGTGTGTGTGTGTGTGTGTGTAATATGTTTGTGAGTTTAGAAGCATTCATGCCAACACACACATGTGGAGATCAGAGCACAACTTTGAGGTGCTGGTTCTCTCCTTCCTCAGTGGGTCCTGGATATTAAACTCAGGTTTCTACACCAAGTGCTTCTACCTGCCAAGTTATCTCATGGCTCTTGGGGCTTTGTAATCTTTTTATAGCACCAATGGGAAACTACTTCACTGGATTATGCAGCAAGATCAAATCATCAAACCATCCCTTACCCATCCACAAAGTTTATGTCTTATTTAGTCATGACCATTGGGGTGTGTGTAGTTAAGCTGGTTACCTCACATCCATACTCTTAAATTATGCAATCTTATTCCTAAATGTGTGGATTACATGTGTAATTTTTGTTTTCAGTATTTCAGCAGTTGCAACCATTCCCTCCCTTTGTCAGATTTGCGTCTTATTTCTCCTAGAGCTGACTTATGTTGTGGTAGAAGGGTTCTGGTTCAAGCACTCTTCAAGGACCCAGTAGTACAACAAAGCACAATGATGTCCACACTCCAGGGAAATTCCAGACTGTAAACATTTACCTTTTCATGAGACAAAGTGCAGAAGTTATGAATAGACTTTAAATGGGTCTCACAGTAAGCTCCTATTGCTGTCTCATCATCTATTTCCTAGTAACAACAGAAATTGCTGAGGCAGATTTTTGCCACAGATAAGTTCTAAATCACTTTACCAAGAAAGACCCTGGGGAATTGCTGTTTCTATTCAGACCACATCAAAGGGGCAAGTGAAGGTGGGGGGAGGTCTTATGGTTTGGTCTGGTGGTAGAGGGTAGCACTTCTGTTCTCTAGCCAGTGCAGAAAATCTGAGAAGGCATCTATGTTCAACACAGAAGAGTCAATATGTCTTAAAATTTTTGGCTTTTATTTTTATGTATATGAATGTAATACCTGCATGTTTGTAGGTGCACCCATGTCGTGCAATGCTCACAGAAGACAGAAGAGGGCATCGGGTTCCCTAGAACTGGGGTTATGGATGGTTGTTAGCCACCACGTGGTGCCAGGATTCAGACTTGGGTCTTTTGCAAGAACAGCCAGTCTTCTTAACCCCTGAGCCATCCATCTCTCCTGTCCCAAGTCAATATGTCTTTGTCATGTAGCCTGTTTTTGCCATAGAAACACTGCACTCATATGCTTTCTTGAAAGAAGAAAGAGGAGACTGCTTTTCAAGTAACATTTAAGACTCTTATTATCTCCAAAGCTGACAATTTTGGCTACAGATCTGCAAAAAATTACCTAAACTTGTGAAACTGGGTCCACAGGGATCTCAGCAAGGCCCCATGTTGTTCCAGCTGGCACACATTCTCTAGCTGATGTTGGCTCCAAAATCATGATTAATGTTTCTGAAGACCTTGTCTGCCCCATGAGGCTATGTACGTCTGATCCTCACTGACAGTCCATGATGTGTTATTTCCTTGAGTTATAAAGGTTCTAGGCCTTGAGTTTTGTTTGTTTTGGTTCATTCTTTCTTGCTTTTTCTTCTGCTTATAATGTTCAGTTTCTCTTAGCCACTCTATTCTTTCTCTCAGGAGAAATCTATATTTCCCAACAGTTTAATCATCTTCATCTGTATCTTCCTTTTTTCTTTGGAAAGGAAGTTTGTGAGAAATCTGTTTCCCTTTTTCTTACAGCTTTGCTTTTCAGCCCGGCAGCTTTGTACTTATGCACCCACCTCCCTCTCTGTTGTCCTATGGGATCCGTCACAGTGAGAGATAGGAAAATATTACATCTGTCTGCCAAAAGCACTCACAGTTCAAGCAAATATTTCCACCTTGTCCTTAGTGATTTGACTAATCCCACCCAGGGGCTCTTCTTCCATTAGAACAGCATGTGACCTGTGCCCAGACATAATCCATTATTTTCTTCCCCAGATTTCTTTTTTGTATGTTTTATCTTCCCTCAGAGTGTCAGTTCCATAGATTTCCTGTTCATATGCCCTTAGGTCTAGGCAAAATGGAAGCCTGCAATTACTGTCATTTTGAAACGCATTCAGAAATGTCAGGATAATATTAGACTGTTCTATTTTTATCTACCCACAATATCTATCCACGATTTTGTCCAAAATTTATGTAAATGCTTGATAGAGATCTTTGAAATAGCAGAACTTTGAAGCAAGTTTTATTATATTTATTTATTTGTGTGTGTATGCACGTACACACATGTGTACTCGTGTCACGACAGACATGTGGTGGTCAGAGGACTTGTGGTTATTGGTTCTCTCCTTTCAGCATGTGGATTCTGAGGTTCAGACTCAGGTCATCAGACTTGGCAGCAAGCATCCTAGCTTTGTCTCTCCAGCTCTGAATTCACAAAACTTTTGGTCTTAGTTTTTCTGTTCTTCTGTATCTCTGTCTTCACATTTATGATACCACAGGCTTGAAACCCTACAATGGTTTCCAGTGTCTCTCAGGTTAAAGGAGGCCAGTTTGTTGAATGCCCTGGAAATCCTGAATTCTCAAATGCCTGCTTCCTTTCTGTTGTTCTACCATGCTACACCCTCCCAAGGAAAGAGAGCTCAGTCCTCAGGCACTCATTGTGCAGTGCCTTCTCCACCATAAAGATGGTTAAGTGTTGTCTCTCCACAGTTGTCTTGACCTGAAAGATACTTTGGCTAATATCTAGGAGGCTCAGTTCCCACTTCTTTCCATTTTTGCTTAAATGTTACTCTCTCATGGAAGCCTATGCTACACAATTGGAAACTCTAACTCCACCTCCCTACCCTCTTCATATCCTGTGGTGGCTCTCAACCTTCTCTCTTTGCACATCATCTTTGCACAGCTCTACAAATGCAGTCACACATCTTTTTCTTCATATTTTCCTATTTTTGAAAGAAATATACATCATCTTTGCACAGCTCTACAAATGCAGTCACACATCATCTTTGCACAGCTCTACAAATGTAGTCACACATCTTTGCACAGCTCTACAAATGCAGTCACACATCTTTTTCTTCATATTTTCCTATTTTTGAAAAAAATATACATTCTACTACATTCTCTAAAAGTCAAACTGTAGGGCTGGAAAGATGGCTCAGTGGTTAAGAAAAGAACACTGGTTATTTTTTCAGAAGACCCAGGTTCGAATCCCAGCACCCACATGACTGCTGCTAACAACTGTCCATAACTCCAGTTCCAGAGGACCCATGTCCTTTTCTGTCCTCAGGCATTAAATGACAAATGCATTTACATATATGCAGGCAATATACACATACACATAAAATACAAATAATAAAACATTTAAAATTAAATAAATGAATGTCAAACTGTCCTGCTGGAGAGATGCTTCAGTGGTTATAAGTAATTGATGCCCTTGCGTAGGACCGAGATTCAGTTCCTAGCATTCACATGACATCTCAAAACCACCTATCTTTCAAGTTCCAGGGGATCCAATGCCCCTTGGCATCCATGGACAATCTGCACATGTATGGCATACATAAATACATTTGGGCACATTACATATACACATAAATAAAAATTTAAAAAGCAAAGTGCTTATAAAGCTGATAGCATTTGTTCAATATTCATACAAATAATACAATATTGAATTCAATTAAATAGGGAAATACTTATTTAATACAATTTAAGATTATGTATTGACTGCCCTCACTGGACTATATTTCTTTATCTATGTTTATCTTTCTCTCTATGTCTCTGTCTTTTTCTCTCTGTAACTGTGTCTCTGTCTCTTTCTTCATCCTCTGCTCTCCCTCTTCCTTTCCCTCTCTCTCTCCTCTTTTACCTCGTCTCCTTCCTCTCCTATTGCTGTAGGTAGTGCCTTACGCATAGCTATGACTCAATGAACACTTTCCAAACAGATGCCTATCAGTAGATAATAGGTTCACCTTTATTGTGGATATAGATGCCTTTGAAAATTCCATTACTTCTGCTCATTGAAATTTCCAGCTCTCCTGGCTTGTCAGATTATGGAGCCTTAACATGGTGGTATCAACTCGACTACTAAAACATGTCTTCAAATTCAAATGATACCTTAAGAGAATTAGTCTTCAGTCAGTTTGTATTTGACAGGTAGGGTGGCTTTGAGGTCTTGACTTTCCTTTTCATAATTGGTTGCATTTTCCTTGAATATTTCCTCTTCAGTAACTCTTACTCTATTATGCATTTTTATTCCTTTATTTTGCCTTCATATTCTATTACGTGTTGTCTTTAACAAGCTTACTTCTTAGTTGTACTTAGACACAGCAGAGGAATACATTTTTATTGCTGCTTGGGACTTCAAGTTTGTAATGGTTTCATTGAGTCATTTCTCTATCAAACTCTTTAAGCAAAGATAATGTTTACAACATGAAATTTTGACATTCCTTTGCCTCAGAAACATGTGGTTGGTGGTGATTTTCACAATTTTCCCTGTATAATTTTGGTATTTGAAGCCTAGATCTTGGCTATGAAGAACTTTTCTTTGCCAGCTGTTCTGGTTAGCTTTCTGTTGCTGTGATAAAAGACTCTGAACCAAACTTACTTGGGGAGGACAGGGGTTTGGTGTACACTTCCCCATCATAGTTCATCCCAATTAAACCAGGGGAGGAACTCAGGAAAGGACCCTGGAGGCAGGAACTGAATCACAGACAATGGAGGATGGCTGTTGATAGGCTTGCTTCAGGGGCCTGTGCTCAGTCTGCTTATACATGTCATGGCCACCTGTCCAGGGGTAGCATCACCTACAGTGGGCTGGGGGCTGGGCCCTCCCACAACACTCACAACATCATTCAACAATCAAGAAAATGCTCCACAGACATGGCCACAGGACATCACGGTAGAGGAAATTCTCCAGTTGGGATTTTTTCTTCCCAGGTGTATCAAGTTGACAAGAGGAGCAACCATGACAACAGCCATAATTTTGGATTTGGTTTTGCTCATTACAATGATAAGATACAGTGTTCACCTGTAGAAGAATGAAACTAGATCCTTATCTTTGCACAAAAGTCAACTCCAAATGGATCAAAGAACTCAATGTGAAACCTGAAACTCTAAAACTGTTAGAAGACAACATTGGCAGCAATCTGCAAGATGTAGGTATAGGAAAGGAATTAAGGTCAACAATCAACAACTGGGACCTCATTAAACAGAAAAGCTTATGTACAACAAAAGAAACAATAAAGAAAGTAAGAGAAAACCCACAGACTGGGAAAAAATATTCACCAGTGACACATTTGACAGAGTTTAAAATCCAGAATATATAAAGAATTTAAAAAATTCTTTGAATTTAGTGTGGAGAACTCTAAAGAATCAAGAAAACAAATGATCCAATTAAAAGATGGGCTAAAGATCTAAACAGAGTTCTCAAAGGAAGAAATAAAGATGGCTAAGAAACATCTTAAAAAGTGTTCAACATCATTAGTAATTAGGGAAATGCAAATTAAAACCACCTTAGGATTTGATCTTACCAGTCAAACTGTGGCAAAGATGTGGAGAAAGGGGAACGCTCATTCACTGCTGGTGGGATTGCAAACTTGTGCAACCCTTATGGAAAGCAATGTAGAGAATTCAAAAAACTAAAAATGAACCTACCATATGATCCAGTTATACCACTCCTTGGCATATACCCAAAGGACTCATCATATTGCAGAGATACTTGTACAACCATGTTTATTGCTGTTCTTTGAACAATAGCTAAGAGATGGAAGCAACCTAAGTGTCCTTCAACTGACAGAGTGGTTAATGAAAATGTGGTTCATTTACACAATGGAGTTCTACCCAGCAGTAAACAAAGATGAAATTTGCAAGTAAATGGGTGGATCTAGAAACTGTTATAGAAAGTGAAGTAACATAGACTCAAAAAAAAAAAAGACATATGTTCTACCTCATTTGTGGATCCTAGCACCAAATCCTCATAAGTGAGTATATATCATTATGAAACTGCAGGAACCAGGAAAATGGAAGGGGACCAGGGAGGTAAAGGGAAAGAAGGAACCTGAGAGAGAAGAAGAGTAGGATACAGGAACTACTAATGGAGAAATGTGTAAAAAGGAGGTAGTTAAGGGGGAGGGGGAGAAAGAGCTCAAAAGAGGTGAAACTATAGCATAAAAAATTATCAAGGGAGAAATGGGAAAATGGGGACACTTTAAGTGGGAAGGCAGGGAGGGAGGATAAGACAGGGAGAGAAGGAGGAGACATAAATAGTGCCTAGGTAGTATAGAAAAACAGAGGGAATCATATTAGTCCAAAAATCTACTGAAAAATTATACATATAACATTCTCCATGATTCTGTGAGCATAATTGAAGACTACATAACAAGAAACAGTGCCAGACAGGAGAAACCTTGCTTTGAGTGGTTGGCCAGGGTAGTCTAAGAGACTCCCAAAATTACACAGGATACAGTCCTTGATGGCTTCCCAGAACTTGATGGTAAGACCATATTGCTGAAGATAAGACATACTTTGGACACAGGAATTGGAGCAATGGAGCTGGAATGGACCTGGAAGCCACTTCCCTGAAGGGTAGCTGTCATGGCTTTGGAGAGTACCATGCAAGCTGCTAAGGGAGAACATCAGTCGTCGGTCCAACCCCAGCTTCAAGGCCTAAAAACCACATCAATGACCAGCACAGAAAACAACATTGGTGCAGTAGTGGCACTTTTATCTTGGGGGTAAAGAACAGCTACCTAATTGGAATTAAAGTCCATTCAATGGGAGGAAGCTCATGCCTGGTACTGTAATCCTAGTAGAATACACATAGCTGGAGAGGTCATAGATTTTACAGAAAACTCGAGGCTCTTATATACCTAGACAAATGTAATTTCATACTATGGAAAAATATGGATCCTTAAATTTACAGACAAGTATCCCAGTCACTACCCATCAAAGTAGCTTCTGTTTGAACAAAGTGATTATTACAAAGTTACATCACTGGTCACACACAGAGATTCTCTGTGAATGTCCCAAGCTTAAATGGCACATCGAAGATGCAACCTCTAAACCTAAGATTCATGGACCATAGAACAAGGGATGAAGAGAACACTAACGCATCTTTTAATTCTTATCAATGAAGACCCCTCATGCAACAGAGGGCCAAGACAAATGTACAAAATGCAGAGAATAAGATTCTCTTGGGAAGATGACTCATTCACAGATACTATTACCTTCTACTCACCTATTATTGACATATGAAATTTGTTCAGCCAGAGGCACCATGTCTTCTTTAGGTATTTTGATATAACACAATTATTTGTTTAATAAAATTATAATCTGATTATAGCTGGAGATGTATATTTCAATTAACATACAACAGTTTACTAGACTAATATGCAGTACTAGGTAGATAGCGTCTGTGTTTAGAAGTAATGAGAAATGTTCCAAAATAATCATGAGGTGCTCTGCACTTTAAGAATTGCATAAAGACTAATTAATGTAATGATACTTGTGTAACAAGACAGTCAAAAGGAGGTTAATGTGCTAATGATGCTGATTTGATCTTAAAGATTTAGCATGAGGACACTCTCAAGATAGCTTAATTAGATTTTAAGCACCTTTTGCAATTTGCATGTGCACTTGTTAATACATATGCCCTAAAAATAAATTTCACTCCATTTAAATTAATGAATTTATCTATTCTGTTTCCCCATGTTGTTTTTCTGTTATTGCTGGAGACATCTCAGATTTTCATCTACTATACAAAATGTATTATATTTTTTCCATTTTTTTTGAATTCTTTTTTTTTTTATTTTGTGTGTATGGATGTATTGCCTGTATGTATGTAAGTCCACCCATATTGTTCAATGCCTTTGGAGGTCACAAGGAGGGACTGGATCCCCTGGAACTGGAATTATGGATGGTTTTTAGCTGCCATGTGGGTGCTGGGATTCGAACCTGTGTTCTCTGAAAGAGCAGTTAATACTCTTACCACTGAGCCAGCTCTCCAGTCTCATATTTTATTTGAATTATAGTTCAACTTAAAATAGTGTAATGACATCCTTAAAGTTCACAACAATAGTTTTGTATAATTAATGGAGTTATGGCAACCTGTGAGTACACTCAAGTAATTAATTCCTAAATGATGTAGCACATTTTATTGCACTATATCAGTGAACTTGACTTGACTTCATTTCTTTATACCTATATCATCTTTAAAGTTGATGAAGTAGACTGTTATAGAGAAATAGATTTGTAGCACTAACTCAGTCAATGAGTTTGGTACTCTGGGGAAATGTGGAATATATTTTCACAGTGTGTTTTTATGAGTCTTTGGATTAATATCTTTTATCCTTTTAAAAAAAAAGCTTATAACTATTAAAATTCAATCCACTCCACTTCCATGAAATTTTACTACTACGCATGAGATCTGCTTAGATCTAAGACTTGCCCATGCAGTTTACTCTTATAGCACATCAGTTCTTACATCAGTGCACAGTAATTGGCATAAATGATCTCACTTCCTCTGGCTGATGTCACACTGATTTCCTATGGCCAATCTGATTTTTCATGTCTCACACCTAAATGTCAATAAATACTGCAGCTTATCCTACTCGCTTGCACTCAGATATGTCACATGGTACACTGTGTTACATTCGACAGTTAAGTAGATACTTATGCTACCTTCTCCATATGTTTTGGATGTGTATGTAGACGTGTTTAAATAACCAATGATGGCCTTATTCCATACATTCTTTCTTTTCCCTTACAGGTTTAATTTTATATTTTGTAAACAGTAAGTGGATTAGAAATTTCATATTATTAGTTGAACTAGAAGTATTTTAATATACTAAATTAGATAATCAACTAAATGGCTTTTGGAAAGATGTAAATTGGCCACTCTATGTAAATATGACATTTGTATTTCTCAAGAGTGCACTCTCGTGCACTCAGACTAATCTTACAATAGGTTAGACTATCAACGAACTGTTCTGTTTGAACAAGGAAAGTTGTAGCTTCTGATCAAGAAGGTTTTTTGAAATTTGACATGACAAATTCAGAAAGCTCTAAATAATTTGCAAAAAGAAGCTTTATTGAAATATGCCAAGAGTATATCTCTGGCTTCCTTAAGCTTTCTATTAAGAAACAAGATTGCAGCTCCTAGAGATAAAGAAGTAAAGATGAAAATATGGGTAAAATATGTGGTCCTGAAAAGAATTTTAATTTCCTTGAAAAACTTACATGTGTATTAATTTCAATTTTTATTGAGACTATACTGAATTCAGGGGAGCTTCAGTTTATTTGAAATCTTTAGAAAACTTAACCTCTAACAACTTAGTGCCAATCAATTACTTCATACTGATCAAGTGAAAAAGATATTGCTCTTCTGGCTAATTATAATGAATTGATGATGACGATGGGCACGAAATACCAAAACAGGAAATACTGATACGGTTTTGAGCCTGTGATGGTCTTACTGTTACTAAAGAGTCATGAAAATCCCTTATACATTTTTTTGCTTCTGGCTCATCATTATCAGCTAACACAAATTAATTTAAGATAATTTAAAGAACAGTTTCTAGAAGGAAAATAGATTTCTTCTACCCATTATCTCTAATAAGGGATGTGAGAGCATGCTTCAAAACAAAATGCAATCTGCCTATCATTGAATTCATAAGTGAATAACCATAGAAAGCACGGACTTAACATTCCAAACACACAACTGTGAAATCCTAACTGCCTGCCACAAAGTCTGAAAACGGTTTAGTGCTGGTGTACTGCCCAGGTGGAAAATTCCACAGTTGACCTTGTGTGAATGATATAGGGACATCGCTGAAACTCAGGCACACTAAAAATATTGTATGAAGGTTCTCTCAGGTGGTGTGATAGTAATAGTATACATAACTGAGTTTTCTGTTTAGAATTGTGTCCTATCTTCAAGTAAAGATACTTCATTATATATATGCAAAATACTCAAAATCTAGAAAAAAATGGTCTTTTGAGACAGGGTTTTCCTATAGCCTCAACTGATCTGGAATTCTGCTATGTAAACCAGGCTGGACTTGAGCTCAGAGATCTGCATGCTTCTATCTTCCAAGGATTGAGACCAAAGGCATACACAGCCACACCTGGATAGAAAAAAAATCATAAATACTTGTGATCTTGATTTTGAATAAGGGATATTTAACCTATGAATCATTTATGGTTATATTAAGAGTATTATATCACTCTTAATAGATTATCTATGTTACTAAAGAGTTGTTGTACCATTCATTGTTTTAAATTTAAGAGCACTAGTTATTTTTACAATAACATTTACAATAACCTGTAGTCTTAACCATAGGAGTTTGAGGCAGGAAGATTAGGAGTTTATAGGTACATAATGAGTTAAAGACCAGTCTTGGATATATTGAGATTTGTCTCAAATGAAATAAAATAAAAAACACTAGAATAAAATAAAGTAATAAGTATGCTCAATATCCTCTGCTGTCATTACTACTGTGCCCACGGTGGTTATCTTCTCCATAAACATTACTCAGATTCAAATGGCTCAAGTAAAAGTATTTTTTTTAAGTATTGTGATTTTAGGATAGATAGAAATGTTTGTTAAACCAATTGCCATGTTGTATCAGTAAATGTTACAGACATTATTTATGAAAGAAAAATAAAATATAAAATTAACATATGACTAATTCAAGGAAAGAAAAAACTTTACTTAAAATGACTATTAAGTAAATTATCTACTAATATGTTAACATATATTGTGTTACTTTTAAAAATAAATCATATTATTAATCAATTGGCATATTTTAATAAACACTGCTATTTTTAGTAAAAAAATATAGTAATTGGTACTGCCATCTATTGTTTAACCTGAAAACTGCAGTTTTTCTTTGAATAAGGAGAATTCACACTTAGATTTACTCTGAGACTAGGCTTCAAAGTTTGCTGTTCCTTACTGTTAACATTATCATTCCAAATTATCATTAGGTCAGGTCAAAATGTAGAACTGTGTCAAAACTACTTTGCCTGTATAGATTCGTATGTATGTATATATATATGTGTGTATATATATGTATAATTAATAATGATTTTCATGTCCATACATATGTTTACACTTAATAATGGGGAGGTTCCTGATCATAAATATTACTTAGCATTTAACAATCATTCTGAATAAAATTATATTCAATATTTATTTTCTGTTAAAAGTTAAGCACTGGATATCTAAATAGTGAAGGATGTATTGTGGTTTCATTTTTAAATCTTTGTATTTTAGCATATGTATAATATGCTAAAATACAAGAATCTGTATATTTCTTTTAGCACACAACTATGACTATTTCTGTTTCTTGTTAAAAAATTTCACTTGATTACTCATAATGGACTAATATTTAGAAGACTCCCAAATTAGGTTTGGCTTTTGCAATTGGCAATGTTCCAAAATCGTACATTATGACTTTAACATTTCCAAATTTGGAATGGCAAGGATAATTTGTATGCCTTTTGGCTAAATCATTTCAAAGCTATCAAACAGAAAAGTAGTGGTTTTTTTTTTTTTAATGCAATGTATGTTGCAATATTCCCCTGTCATTCCTCCCACTAACTCCATCCAGATCCACTTTTACCTCCCTACCCCTTCAACTTGATGTCCTTTTTCAAAAACTGAAGCATTGAGTCCAATTTATACTCATGTGTGTGGTCATCTGTAAGGCCATCCAGTGCAGTACAGTCATCCAGGGGCCATTCACTGCAGTGTGGTCAACTATGGACCTTCTACTAGAATGTGGTTGAACTACTAGGGGCCACACTCATGAAGAAAACTGCTCTCCCTCCCCAAGAAGCCATTGACTGTCAATCTTTCTTCAGTTGAGAATTGGGGTTCATGAACTCCTTCTCATTACATGCTGGAATGTGGACTGGCTTAGTCTGGCGCAGGCAACCATAGCTGTTGTGAATTCATGAGTCCAGTGGTCCTATCACTCTGGTCCTCCCAGACCTCCAGCTCCTTCTTTCTATCTTTCTGCCCCCTCTTCCACTATGCTCCCAGAGCTTTGTGGGAGAAGATGTGATATAGATGTCCCATTTGTGGCTGAGCACTTCACTTATAGCTAATCTCTGCACTTGTACCAGTTGTAGCTTCTGTATTAACCACTTTCCACTGCACCAAACAACTTCTTTGAGAACTGTATAGAGACACAAATTTAGAGGACAGATTGTTAATATGTTAATTTAGAATAATAATGTTAATAATAGGTCCCCCCCATTGAAACCTGTGAGCTCCCCAAACATTTGTTCTTAGTCAAATTTACAGTACCAGGTGTACATTTCCTACTGCAGATTGGGCCTTAAATGTACTCAGAAAACAGTTGGTTGCCTCTTAACATTTGTGCCACTATTGTGTGCATGAACATATCTTACTATTCCAGCCTTTATTGCAGCTCACAGCCTTCACAGTTGGTTAAGACTGATTGATTATCACTCCCCCCAGCACACTGCACAGCACGTTCTAGTTCTATGAAAGCCAGTTAGCAGGAAAGAAATTCTTGGTCAGTACCAACTTGATTTCTTCATGTGTTGTCACCAAAGTGTGTGGTGTCTTCATCAATACTGTCATACCACCAGGTTCTGTTTGGCAACCAAGAGCAGTGACAATATGCTCTATTGATTAGGGAGATCTTTGGGACACCTCTGACCAACAACTAAACCCAGATTTTCCCACACCATATCTGGCTCTGGGACTTTCATTTTGCAACTTATGGCTTCTAGATGAGCATTATCCTCTACATTTCCTCAACTGATGAGCACCACCAACAAAATCTCCCATAGCACAGAAGCTTGAGACTTAATGTGGAAAGACTGAGAGACTTCTTCCTAATACCAGTTGCTAGTCTAGGATGTCTATGACTCACAATTTCATTCCACATTTTGCATGAAGGTGATATTTTTAAAAAGACATCCAGATAGGAAAGGACAAAGGAAAATTTATCTATTTATAGATGGCATGCCATGCATGACATAGAACATAGAAAATATTGATGAATGCTTAACTACATCTCGGGGTAAAATTATTACATCCAATAAATGATCCTAGATTCATGTTTAATGTACACATATACACACTGTGCATGTTCAATGGCCCAACCAATATTTAAATGAAAAACATCTGGCAAACTTATAGTACCTATTTCAAACTATAAACATCAAATTAGTACAGCACTTGCATTAAACAGTCATAGAAGCCAAAGGAATAAAATTAAAAGTCCCAAAATAAACCCTTGCATGCATGGTTTCATGAGTTTTACAAGGATGTTAATATATACTGAAGATGGGATTATTTTTAATCTTCAAATGTGGCTAGGTTATCTGAATACCTACATGCAGAAGTTTTGGGTTGAGCTCTAATCTGACATCACACACAAGAAATTAGCTCAGTGGAATAAAGCACTTAACTGTAAGTCCTAAAGCAATATAGCTTAGAAGCAAACAGAGGGGAAAACTTTCATGGCAGTGGATATACGTGTATTTTCTTTAATATGACACAACAGATAGAGGCAATTGAAGGTAGAAAAATGAGACTGAATGAACATGTAAAAGGTTTTTGAATTTGAAGATACCATCACCACAGAGAAAAGAACCCATACAACAATCTGCATACCACATACAGTCATCCCTCCTTACCTGTGGTATATATCCAGAGATAAAAACAACTGTGGATGAGTTTAAAGTAATACCATGTTGGATTTTTTTTGGTATTACTCACTAAAAAGCATGTTACAACAATTTTTTACTTAATGCTTGCATTATATATCAATGTAAATGCATGTATACAAAAGATTATGTATAGTTTATTGTAAATACTATGCAGTTTTATATGAAAAACTGTGCAATGTTGGGTTTTGGTATCCACAGGATGTCTTGGAATTAATCCCCCGTGGATACTGAGATGACTATGCTAATAAGGGCTTAATATTCACAATATACAGAATTCAACTGTAAAGCTTACATCTCAACCACCAAAATCTAACGACTCAATTACAAAATAAGGGGAAAATGTATACAGACATTCCTCCAAACAAGATAAATAGAAAGCACTTGAAAACATGCTCAGTGGTACTAATTATTAGCAAACGCTGATCAAAACTACAACAAAACATTACCTCACATTCACTAAAGTGGATACTATTTTTTAAATATTTTGTTTATTACTTTTATTTTATGTGTATGCGTGTATTGCCTGGATGTAGGTAGGTGCACCCATGTCATGCAATGCCCACTGAGGACAGAAGACGCTGTTGGATCCCCTGGAACTGGAGTTACGGACAGTTGTTAGCTGCCATGTGGGTGCTGGAATTCGAACCCAGGCCTTCTGCAAGAACAGTTAATGCTCTTAACTGCTGAGCTATCTCTTCAGCTCAAATGGGTTCTTTTTAAAAAGAAAAAGAAAACCAGGGGTGGTCCTAAAGGATGCAGAGTAAGTGGAATCCTCATTCACTGTTCATTGCAATTTAAAAGACCACCATGGAAAAAAATTGTACAGTGGTTCCCAAATGAATTAGAAGCAAATACCACATGCTCTAGATATTTTATTTCTGGGTATAAATAAAAATAATTCAAACCGGGATCTCAAGAAATACATGCACATATATGTTAATGGCAGTATCAATTAAGGAGAAGGCATGAAAGCAACCTGTGTCTCTCCACAGACAATTCAATAAGAAAAGGTAAATGGCACACATACCGGAATATTCCTCAGTCTTAAAGCCATTCTGGCATAAGCTACACTATACATGAATACTGAAGATAGTATTCAAAATGAAATATCTCCATCACCAAATGACAAACAATATGACTCCATGAGATACTTAAAATAGATTTGTAGTCAGCGGGTCTCCACCTCACGTTCTGCAGCCGCTGGTAGCCACTTACCTCTGTCTCTGTGGGCTCAGCTACGTTCTCTGTTCCCACTAGTCTTCAGTTCTTCATGGATCTTCCTTGTGGACTCTGACTTCTGAAAACTTCAGGCAAAATTCCTGTAACAATATTTAAAATATATCTATACTTACATAAATACGTGTATACTACATCCTATATTTAATTATATACAGATGCTTCTCAGATCACAGTCAGGGTTATAACCTAATAAATCTATTATAAATTGAAAATATCATGTTGAAAATGTATTCAATGCACTTAACTGCCAAGCATTGTTTTGCAGCCTCGCACACATGGAATACAGGTTGTTTAGACTCCTGCTGACTGGGAGCCACAATGCCAATCGTTATCAGGAGAATATTCTACTATATGTTACTTGCCCAGGAAAGAAAATCAAAAAAACTAAAACAAAAACAAAAAAACCTCAACACACTTTTACTAACTGTTGATTGATGTCCACCATGGTAAAATTGAAAAATGTAATGGAGATTTAAATTGATCTGATCTGTGTGTGTGTGTGTGTGTGTGTGTGTGTGTGTATGGGTGTGGGTGATTCTTAGTGTATGTATTTGAGTTTGTGTTTGTGCATGTGAATGTGTTTGAGTGTGAGGTGGTGTGTACTGTACCTCTGTTGGCTCACATGAGGACCTGTTAGCCTTGGTTAATTCAGGGAAAGCGAAGGAGAAAATGGAAGAAAGATGTGAGGAGAATTTTCACAGTATGCCTTTACAATTTTTAATTTTCAACCTTGTAAACAAGTTGAAAATTCAAAGGCAATGTGGAAGTTTGTAAATTAACACATGAATAAAAACACGGAGGAAGAAACAGGAAGATGAGGAAAGAGATACTGACAAATGACCACCAGCTGGAGGAAGGTAAAGGAAGAAAGGATTGGAAGCGAGGGAGAGAGCTGAAGAGATGGACGCGGAGAGAAGGGAGAGGAAGACAGAGTATAATAGGAGAAATGGCGTTTGAATAGGAGGGGGGCAGGAAGTCAGTCGGCAACTTGAAAGCAAGGCTTATGATGGGATTGAAATCATCAATCTAGAGAGACCAGTTCTGACCAGAAAACTAACGACATTTTATACAGTTCAGGTCCTGTTTGGGAAAAAATAAAGAATATAATAAAGGGTTTGAAGTTATTATTTACACCAGAATTTTAATTTAAAAATGATTTTGGCTTCAGTGTGGAGAACAGATTTGCACATGACTACATAGAATGAAAGGGCTATCAGCAGAGCTTACATTAACAAAGGCTAGAATTAGTGAGGGAAAACAGCACACAAAATAGGAGGACATACAGAGAGTGAATTAAACATAGACATGATGTTGAAGATCTGGTCTATGCCATTGACCTTGGAGTCTTTCCTTCTCCTCTGCTTATAATTGAAACGTTTTTTCTTTTCATGCTGTTAGATAGTAGCTTCCAGACATGACAGGGAAGTTGTATCCATGAAATCTCAATAGATTGTCACATAATGAGAATGCCAGTTGACATGCCAATGTGGGTGGGAGAATTTTCACAATGTCCTCCAACCTCTAGAAGAAGAGTTATAGGCAGTCAATAGCAGATAAGGGAAGAAGAATCAGCTTTCTCTAGGGATGAATTCCCTTTCCAATCACAAGTGGTCAGTCCTAAACACATGCACATATGAACAACACTAAATTGACTCCAGACCCTGGAGGTCATATATATATATACCCATACATATGTATAAAATTGGGGCATGGAGAGAAGCACAAAGGAGGAGGAGTTGGCTTGGGGTGAAAGAGTTGGAAATGACGTGAATACAGTACTCATGTATGAAATTCTCAAAAAGATAAAAAACTTAAATTTAAAACTATAAATTCCTCTTGGGATGAGTTATCTCACACAGAATGCTGCTATGGTTTCTTCAGAGCCATGCTTGCACTTCCTACTTCTACGTAACCTTTGGCAACGTCTGGACTGGGCACCCTTCTGGTAGTGGGTTATTTCAAGAATATGATGTGAACAGAGTGCATGTATGCTTCTGTTTGGGAATGACTCTTTAAATATTCAGCACAGTTGTCAGGCGTTTCATTCACAAGATTGCACATGACCATAGCTCATGCCGTTTGTTGCTGAACAGCATTCCCTGGCATGTATGCACCATTTATCTAATCACTCACCTTTGAGAGTCAATTCGGTTGGTTACAGTTGCACCTTATTATTGATAAAGATGAACAATGTCATGTACAGATTTTTTATATACATGAAGTTCATTTTTCTGAGATAAACACCCAGGAATTTGACTGATAAATGGCATGGTAGGTTTTTATTTTTCTTTCTGTTTTGTTTTCAAATTTTATTTATTTTTATTTTATGTGTATGAGTGTATTGCCTACATGTATGTGAGTGCATCCGTCTCGTGCAATACTGCAGAGGTCAGAAGAGGGCTTTGGATTCCCCCTGGAACTGGGTGCTGGGAATCGAACCTGGGTCCTCTGCAAGAGCAGTCAGTGATCTTACCTGCTGAGCCATCTCTCCAACCCCATTTTATTTTCTTAAGAAACGGGTAGATAACTCAAACGTCCTGCTCAACCATGGCTGGCTTCACTTGAATGCATGGAGGAAATGGTTCCTCTGAGGTGACCCTTCTCTTTGTAGACTGGACACTAGTTCAAGTCTATCTGATGGGGTCTCCATGGCCTCCCTGAGCAAGAGGACAGGTGACTCACCACAGTTACAGGACATTTTGAGACATGCTCCACAATTCCCTGGATATTAGTCGACCTTGGAGGGCAAGGAGCAAAAACTATTCTTTAAATCCCCCAGAAGAGACTAGCATTGGCCTCAAAGTATGGCTGTTAAACATCTAAGAAGGTTAGTTCCACTAGTCTGGTATTTTAATTACCATGTGCCATGTAGATAAAGCTTGGGCAAAAACCAAACATTCTTAGATAAACCTTGACTAGATGTGTATTTTGTTCCTTGAATTAGTTGTATGTATAATTTATCAGTAGGTTGTTGGACTAATATGGTTCCCTCTGGTTTTTTTAAAAACTAGCTAGGCATTCTTGATCTCTCCCACTGTCTAACCCTTCCACCATGGTTTCCTCATTTAAAGTGTCCCCCATTTTTCCCATTTCTCCCTTAACAATACCCTTCTCCAATGGTCCCAACTCTCTTGAGCTCCTTCTTTCCCTTTATCTCTAAGGTTTCTTGCATAACCCTCTCTCACCATCCCATTTAAATAACCTCATTTTTATCCACCTCTCTCTTAGTAACACCTGCTTCTTACTGTTCTTCTCTCTCAGGTTCTTTCTTCTCCTTTACCTCTCTGGTTCCTTTTCATTATTCTGGTTCCTATAGTTATGTCTGGATACATACACAGTTATAAGGATCCACATATGAGGGAGAACATACGTCATTTGTTTTTCTGAATCTGTGTTACTTCAGTTAGTATAACAGTTTCTAGTTCCATCCATTTACCTGCAAATTCCATGACTTCATCTTTCTTTACTGCCCAATAGAACTCCATCGTATAAATGTATCACATTTTCAATATCCACTTGTCAGTTGAGGGACATTTAGGTTGCTTTCATCTCTTAGCTATTGTGAAAAGAGCAACAACAAACATGTATGTATCTTCACATAGATGGAACTGGCAAAAGAAAGGAGCCAGGGGCTCCTTCCAAGCCCATGTGACCCCTGGGGAACAGATCCTCAAATGACCTTAAGAGTAAAAATAAATTGGTTTATTTGGGCCAACTGTATGGTCTTAAACACCCAAAAGGAAACTATAACCAAAGATTAAACTCATCAGTATATTTCTTTAAGAGTCCATATGTATAGCTAAAGGCTACATAAAAAGGAACAATGACAGACAGGAGATACCTTCTTTTGAGTTGTTGGCCAGGGTGGCCAAGAGACTCCCAGACAGTAACCCAGCATAGAACTGGAAAAATGAACAGCAGATCCCAATCTTATCTAAAGGAATGTTGGCAACTGATTTCTGCTAGATGAGGAAGAGCTGATCTTCCTAAAACAAGGGACTCTAGATAGGCCAACTAGACTCAGTTGATGGACTTGCACTTGGGAACGGCTGGGGGCACTGACGACACAGTGGACAATAACAGCGATGACAGAGTATATGGGCTCCAGTGGGGGGCGGGGAGGCTATGGGAGAGTGCCATTTGGGATGAGGGTATAAAGATGAATAAGATTGTTTGGGTTGTTCTGGATGAAATTTAAAGCAAAAAAATCAATTAAAAAAAAAGAAACTGGTAAGAATGTCTTATTTTGTTTCCCCACTAGCAATGTGTGGCTGATTACATGGTGACATCCCTGACAGCATTTGACACTGTGGATGTTTTCATTTTAGAAATCCCAGTATATGTGTAGCAATATCTTAGTGACATCATTTTTTGTATTTAATGACTAATAAAACTAGATATTTTTCATCTAATTGGTTACCATCTGTGTATTGTCCTTACCAAAGTGCCCTTCATGTTGTGTCAGGTTTCTAACTGATTTACTTATTTTTTCTTTGGTTGCTGTTTTGTTTGTTTTAGCTGTAGAATTTTAATGTACTTTACATAATCTAGGTTTAGGATTTCCTTGGATATGTAGTTTATATTTACTCCCACTCTTCAGCTTCTCATTTAGTT
Source organism: Nannospalax galili (assembly GCF_000622305.1). Lineage (NCBI taxonomy): Eukaryota > Metazoa > Chordata > Mammalia > Rodentia > Spalacidae > Nannospalax > Nannospalax galili. The sequence goes on from NW_008347042.1 coordinate 6,403,211, forward strand.
AATTCCACCTGATCTCTTCCATAGCACATTTTGTGTCTTTCTCTGAACTCTAATTTAGCAGTTTTTCCTTTTATGGATAATACTTTTGTTGGCAGCCTAAGAATTACTTGCTGAGTCCTAGGAACTCAACAAAATTTTTACTTTCACATTTAGATTTGTAATTCATTTACATTTTTTTTCACAATGTCTGAAACTGAAGTGCCTAATTTTTTGTAGAAAGATTTCATTAACACTAACAAAAGACAACTAGAGATCTGCTTGTATCCTCATTAAGTAGAGGACAGTGAAACTCATTGTACAAGTCTTTGTACTTTAAAATTGAGTCACTTCTCCTTAGAATCACCTTACCTCGGACTTGAACAGCTGAAACACTTCTGAGTTTCCATGCATTGGTAGTCCAGGGAAATAAAAGAATCCCCAACCCATGCCGTGTCAGATTTTAGGTCATCTTGTCCCTTGTTCTAGGATTTAGAAGTAGGTGTCAGGAGCAGAAAGAGACAAGGAAAGAAAGAAACCCAATGTTTTGGGTGAGGATTGGCTCATACACCATTATTTAATTTTTCCATGTACAATTACCATTCTGTGTCCATCATTCCCAGCCTGCAGAATCACAGACTGTGTATTGAAAACATAAAAAAGCGTCTGTGAAAAAATACAGACATTTCTCTTGCTATTATTCCCCTATACTTCATCAAGTACATTTTGAGCAGTTATAGTGTATGAGGTAGTTATTATAAGTAATCTAGAGATTACTTGAAGTATATCAGATGATGTGCATTCATGCACATTATACATGTTTTCTACCAGGGAACTAGATGAAACGGATTTTGGAAGGGGTAGGGTTTCTGGAACCAATTCCTCATATACTGAGGAATGAGAGTATCACACATACATCATCTATCAAAAGCAAAACCAGAATATTAAAAAAAATTGTTTTCAGGAAGTTCCAAATTAAAGGACTTAGAAAACAAAAATACTCTGAAAAAACACTTTATTTATTATTTTTATTTTATGTGTACGAGTGTTATGCCTGCATGTAGGTAAGTGCACCTATGTAATACAATGCTCACATAGCACAGAAGAGGCTGTTTGATCCCCTGGAACTGGAGTTACAGACAGTTGTTAGCTGCCATGTGGCTGCTGGGAATTGAACCCGGGTCTTCTGCAAGCACAGGCAGTGTTCTTAACTGCTGAGCCATCTCTCCAGCCCCAGAAAGCAAAAATACTCTTAAGTGATTCTTCTTATTGAAATAATCACACACTCTTTTAAATATTTTTCATGAACTTAAATCAAAATTCTTTAGAGTTTGTCTTCTTTCCATTTCCCTTTGTTTCTTTTTGCCTCCATCCTTCCTTCTTTCCCACTTCTCCTAAGTTTCATTGTCTCTATTTCCCTCATATTTCTACTGAAATAATATATCTGAGAAAGGTAATAAAATTTGATAAAATGTCCACTGGTTGGGTGTATTGTTTTCTGAGATGTTAAAATCTGTATTAAGGTCATGATAAACACAACTGTACTATAACTCCAAAAAGGGGATATATGCCCAGAAGAAGGTGTAATCTGTGTTTTAGAAAAAACACTTTATATATGAATCATTGCATGACTTTTCATAGGGAGACATGAGCAAATGTCTGTTGACCCCGATATGGTCTAACAGCAGACTGAAACAGTTATGCTGAAGTCTACTGTAGTGATCCAGTGGATTTATTGTGGTTATGGTTATGTGTATAGCAGCAGAGATAAGTGATTGCTTAGAAGAGAATTGGTTCCTCAAACAGCTCTTTCACCCACACGTCTAGCCATCGGAGCGCTGCGTTCCTCCACCTCCCTACATAAATTGAGGCTCAGCAGGGTGAAATGTCTCCAATCCACTCTCTGTAATGTTGGGTAGGGGCCTTGTGAATCTTGTCTTTCACTTATTTTCTGAGGTTTATAAGTAGTACTTAACTTTGAGAGCCTTGTGAGCCTCTCTCCTCCTGCTAAGACAGAAAGTTTTAATTTAGAGGAAAAGAAGGTTTTAATTTGGAGGAATTAGCTAGGCTATGTAAATATACACATGTAACCACAGTATATAAAATATACACATAATTTCTGATAACTATATGTTATGATTATGAAATGTTACCTCTAACTGTGATGGAGAATTATGGAGGACATTTTATTCTCTTTAGTATGTAAAAATGAATTAATGACACTAAAACATATTGTTTCCTCACAAAGCACATAAAGTTATTTTTAAAACTCTAATGATATTTGGATTTATTAAAATGCAAATTTGTTTGAAAAGAGAGAGCCTAATCTGCAGCTGAAAGAATCCCCTGCTAAAAACATTGCCCTAGGTGCACAAAGGAGACTACAGCTGTGATAAAAAGGGACAGGCTTCATCTCATGCTGGCAGCAAAACTTAGCAGTGTCTTCTACATGGTACTTTTTTTTAAGACATGAAAAATGCAGGGGGAGAGAAAGAGTAAAGGAGGCTGTTATGGATGTTTATGTCAAGGCTTCGAAGAGTCCTGAGGTCAAAATTGTGTGGCAGTGTCAGACTTTCAGAGTCACTGCAAGGCCTCCTTGTGAAGCTTCAAGGTGAAGTCTAAGCTGCAGCAGAGAATCCAGCATGCTGGACATATCAAGACTAAGGGTTATACGTCTTCAGAGGAAAGCTGTATGCATAGAGTGGAGCTGGCAGAGGGGTTATGTATCACATGCAGCAGAGCAGAAGAGATGAAGCTTTCTAAGCCCTTTGGAACGAAAATGTTTACCCAGTGTCATCATATGTTAGAAGTTTGTGACTTGTTTCTTGATGTTATAGAGGCTCTATGGTTAAGAGATTACTTGAATCTCAGAAGAGACTTAGACTTTCAGACACTGGCTACTCTTGCAGAGAACCAAGATTCAATTCCCAGCACCCACATGGCAGCTAACAACCATCCATAACTCCAGTTCTAGGGAATCTGACACCTCTTCTGACCTCCATGGGCATTGTATGACATGGGTCCACTTACATACATGCAGGTGATACACTCATACACATAAAAAATAAAAATACTAAATAAATACTAGAAAAAAAGAATATAGGCTTTTAAAGTTAGGTTGGATGCATTTTGCATTATAAGATGTCAATGAGTCTATGGTGACAAGGGATGGAAAGTTAGGTCATTAACATGATGGGTCAAGATGACTAGTTAAGGATTTGTGTGAATAATATTGATGACAACCTAACAGAATCTAGACTCACCATAGGTGACAACTGTTTGGGTATGTCTCTGAGGGAGTTTCTAAATTGGGTCAACTTAGGTGGGAAGGGTCAGCCTCAGTGTGGGTGGCAACAGTCCGTTTTCCATGGTCTGAAACCATGTAAAGGTGGTGGGGAAAGAGAGTGGTACCAGCGTTCCCCTTACTCTGCTTCCTGACTGCACACACAGTATGAGCAGCTGCCTCATACTCTTCCACCATGACGTCCCTATCAAAATGGACTACCATCAAACTTTGAGCCAAAATAACTCCTTTCTTTCTTACGTTGCTTTTGACAGGAATTTTTTTTTTTTTGTCACAGCAATAAGAAAACCCACAAATAGTTTGAATGGTTTAAGGAAAAGCTCAAGACAATAAAACAAATAGGAATTAGCAGAACTGGATTTTAAAATAAGGAAAAATATTATCTAAAATGAAAATCGTTAACCAGAAAAATTTCATGTGGTTTTGTGAAAAAAATGAAGCCTCATATATTAGCAGAGGGTAAAATAATTGGTACAGAATTCTAGAATAGTGTTGTACTATGATTAGTCCAATTCAATACTAAATGCTTATTCCAATATAGTGATTTCCCTTTCATTGAGGTGATGTTAAAAGAAAAACAAAAACAAAAACAAAAACCAGAGGGCTGCAAGATGGCACAGTGGGGAAAAGTGCTTACTGTGGGAGGCTGACCACCTGATTTTGACCGCTAAAACCCAAGGCAGAAGGAAAGACTCATCCTGAAAGTCAACAAACAATAATAATAATGAAAAATTTAAGAATTGAAAATAATATGAACACCAATATGTAAATACAATGGTTATTATATAAAATATTTTGAAAAATACTAAATGAAATTTGAAGTTTCCATCTCTGGTGACTTCAGCCTGTTACTTTGACCCTGAGCCAGCACAGTATGTCATAGTATGTTCATGGTGAACAGGAAGCAGAGACATTGAGCAGGGTCCTGATGCCCTTTTTGAAAGCATGTCTGCCATAACCCAATCTGTCTACTCTGCCCCACTTCCTACAGACTGTACTAACCCCCAGAATGACACCAAATGCCGAAAAAACCATTAGCATATGCACCTTGAGGTACAGATGAGTGTTTGTGAAGAAGGATTTTACAATTTACAAATGAGGAAATTGAAATCTAGAAATTGTACATTTTAGTTTTCAGAGTATTTCAGTAAGTGTGAGAAAGACATTCGTGTTTCCTTTTCTGGGGCATGTTACTGCCTCATAGCTTCTGTACTGTCATGGCCTTGAGGCCAACTGATTTGATATCTCCCAATGAATTATTAAAATCATATATATGTAAATGAAGCTATCAGAACAAAACAAAAGAAAATACCAGGGCATACATCAATACATTTCTCTTTCTCATTAATATTTTCTATTATAGGTTCAGAGAAACAAAATCTTGTATATTATCTAAAAAACCTCTCTCTCTCTCTCTCTCTCTCTCTCTCTCTTGCCTTTCCAGGTAATGTTTTGGAAAATAATCACTTTTGAGAATTTGACTGGAGTTTGAAAGTGTCAATAATTTTAAAGATTAGTAGAACAGATCTAACTTAATTAAACTGAAATAAATTGCTATCAAAGTAACTTAAAAATTAGATTCCTCAAAATAGCATTGGATAGATGAGAAGACCTAATAGAAAACTCACAAAAGATTGTGAGTGTATGTACTGCTCTTAATTTTCTACTTTGCCTTTGACATTTATTGCAGCCCTACACTTTCATGGAAACTGCAATAATGTGATCAGAGATTTCTGTAATATCGACAAGAGGCTGTGTGAATCTCATGAATATAAAAAGACTGCTTTGGGACAAAGTTAAAGAGAAATTGATGGCTTTAATAATGTCAGAGACAAAAGGCATTGGACAAGCTCAGTCGCATTTAAAATATTTATTAAACCCAGTCCGTAATTTTTCACAGGGAAGTTGCTTTTATGACAAAGGAAGTCATAACACAAACAGAGCAATCCAGATGCTGCTGTGAATCAGCACCACTTCAGACATATTTATATTCCTACCCTGAAGCCTTCTTAGAATCTTTCCTAACAGTTACAGCTGTTTGAATAATTTGTGGGAGAGCTGCAATAGTTTTCTTCAAAGAATGCAAGATAATAACTTCAAAAAATGAAGCAGCCAGTGACCTGGCTCTTGACCGTCAGTCAAAATGAAGTCACCACACTGGACCAGGATTCCTGCCTCTGGTTAAAATCATGCTTCTATAGTATCCAGGCTCTACTGTTTCCACTCTTTCCAGGAATAGTGCAGCAATTTCTAAGGACAACTCACAGTTTGATATAGAGCTGGAGACAGAAGCATGGTTTGCTGCTATACAGATAGTATTTCTTCATCAGATGCCTTCAATATTAGATTAGAAAGATTACTAGGATAAAATTGTTGTATTGGGTCCTTCCTAATATAGATGACTGTACTGCTTTATCCAAATACAATGAAGTTGTGAGCCTTTCAGAAATACATCCATCTGCCTTGACTATTTTATGCCTGTTTCCTTTATTGAATACATTTTAATTTTCAGTTGATAATATTTATGATGCTTTTCATATAAACATCCAATTTTACAGAAAGACCTAATTAAATACAATTATACTAACTATGCTTTATTTTCTCTGCAGTTTAAGTTCTACTTTCTAAGTAGTAGAATCCTAGCATAACTCATTAAAATGTCTCACAAACTCTTAGAAAAGCTGGTTATCCACATACAGAATCTCATTATTTGTACTTATTATGCATGAACTGTTAGAAAAAATTTTATTATATTTCTCCAATTTTTATATTGTTATATTTACATTAAGTAACCTGGTTTTCTTGAAAATTTGCACATGATATTCATTACTATTATTGAAACATTCTGTATATCCATTTATTTAGTTGACCTTGACACTTTATAGTTTCTCAATATATCTTCATGTCTTCAATATACTGTATATAATACGACTAAAAGTCTAGTTTAGACTTTTAATTTGTATTCTAACTAGTCAAGTTTCAGTAGCATCTTCTAAGGAGACGTATTTTATTATTAGGACCAGATGATCCACATTTGGCTTAGAAATGCACTTTTTTCTTCATTGCCTTCTGGCAGTTGTAGACTCAGCACTCACAGGAACATGCTAATATATAAAAGAGAGGAAATAAAGGGAGGGGCTAATTACTACAAAAAGAGTGCGTTCAGATTTTGTTCAATTTGTGCTTGATGGTAAAACTTAAACAAATCTTACTTTTTAAACTAAAATTGAATATATGAGGACAAGTCATACATCTATAGCATTTTATCCCTTTATATTTTTAAAAATATTTTCATTTATTATTTCTATTTTATATGTACGAGTGTACTACCTGAATGAAAGCTCACCTGTCCTGTGAAATGTCTGCAGAGGTCAGAAAAGAGTGTCAGATCCCCTGAAATTGAAGTTACGGATGGTTGTTAACCACCAAGTGGGTGCTTGGAACCAAACCTGTGTCCTGTACAAGAGCAGCCAGTGCTCTTAACTGCTGAGCCATCTCTCCAGCCCCTATTCCCTTATATTTTAAATAGAAAAGTTCAGTTATGGTTTTTGGAAAATTTTAGCATCATTAAATCCCTATTATCCATCAAGTTGGGCTATATACACAGCATTATATTATTCCTCATTGATTTTATTTGACTTCTGTATGTATGTGTGTGATATGCATATGTGTGCATGTCCTCACCTGTATGGGGTACTAATGTATATGTGCAGGTGTGCATGTAAAACCCTGAGGTTGATGTCAGCTGTCTTCCCCAAATGTTCTCCACTTTACTGGGGCAACGTCAATAAACTGTAACCTGTAATTTGCCAATTCAGATTAGTCTAGCTAGCCAGCTTCCCCTGGGGATCTCTTTTCTCTGATTCCCAAGTGATGGGATTATAGGTGGCCACACACCTGCCTGACTTTTACGTGGTCTCTGAGAATCTGATTATGGTCTTCAAGACTTTTAGAGCAGCCCCTCTATACACTGAACTATCACCTCAGGCCCCTATTTATTAATAGTATACCAGAAAAGTCTTGTAGTTTGAGCTATTGCAGCTGGAGATAGTTCCTGATATGATTTGTGAGATATTAAGTAGAATCAGGAAATATTCAATGCAGCCATAGTGCAGGAGTGGTGCAGATATGTTGCTATCAAACTGGTAGCCCAGTACTCAGGACGCTGAGGAAAGACAGTCATGAGTTTGATGTTAACCAAGGGTATACAGCATGACTGAGTGTTAATCCCCCATGAAAAAAGATAAGAGAATAGAAAAAGGGAAGGTAGGAAGGAAGGAAGGAAGGAAGGAAGGAAGAAAAGGAAGGAAGGAAGGAAGGAAGAAAGGAAGGAAGGAAGGAAGGGAGAAATATTCAGTGTAGTGTTCGAAGCTCATCTTTGGAGAGCACTTTATCCCTACATTGTTGGACGTCTGTTTGAAGACTTTAATAATAGTGCAGGCAAGTGGGCGGCTCAGTCCCAGCTGAAAACAATTTGGTATAGATAAGCTCTTTGCCATGCTCTGCCCATAAAAATGAAAAGACAAGTTCATAAGGTGACTTCCTAACTAAGAGTGCCTGTCACAAAAGGACTTGGAATGTTCTCTGGGGGATTATTAACTTTTTAATTCAGGCTGCTACCAGTCCTCATTTATATTTTATAACACGTGTCTCAGGAAATTAACCTATTTTTAAATGTGTAGCTTGGCACTGAGGTTAAATAGTTGTTATGCCAACCACTTACCACCATTCAGTTCTGTTGCTGGTCATTATTCAATGCCAGTAGAATAGGTGACATTTGTGTTATATAAAGGAATGATTATTTTCTGCAAATATAATCGGTTTGACTACTGAAATTTAATATCACAATAATAGTGTGCAATGATTTTGTTTCAGTCAGTTCATAAGTATATAATAAAATGCATGCAAGTGGAATGCAGGAAGAAACTGAGGCTCTTCGAAAAGCTTTCCCAGTGGAGTGTCTGTGAGTCCACAGCAGCCTGCATTTCGTCTGGGTTTTCTATGGGGAGTGCAGAATACATCTTTCTGAGTTGGTTGATGTGCGTTCTATAACTCTCTAATATTTTCAGGTTGTCTCAGTTTTTGTTGTTCTGAGCAACGTCACAGGGATTCTTCCTTCAGTCAGAAATTCTGTGGCAAGATACATTTTCTTCTATTAAATGTTTCCTGAGGGTTTTTAATCCTTTCTGGCTCTTTATATCTTTTTCAAAAGTCCCATTTCCTCACTTAGTGTTTGCTAGGTGATTAGAGATGGGGTAGGAGTGCTTCAAACATTTTTAAAATGTTTATGTGGATTTGCTAGCTGTACCAGAATATCTTTTTTTTTTAAAAAAAGTTATTTGTTTGAAATTTCAACAAAATAAATTGCTATGACAGCTACTCAGTACTAGGTATGTGAGGTAAGAATAAATATGCTCATGAGGCCAGTCACAGAAGCATCATGGGTGCACATGAGGCCTGGCGCAGAATTACTGTGGGGGCCTACAATGTTGTATCTGGTATGTCAAAGAAAAACATTTAAGTTGTAATTGAGGTTGAAAAGGAATATGGTGTTATCTTCCTGTGTTATGTTTGTTGAACTTTGATTTGGAGAGGGAGGTGGCCTGGAACAAACTTCTGGTGCTTGCAGTGTTGGACGTCTGTGGCTTTCCCAATCCTTCAAATACTAAAGGCAACACCAGCATAGTCCAAGATGTAGGAAGTTTTGAGGACCCCTCTCCTCTCTCTTTTTAATCTTTGTTATAGTTGATTTTGGCCCCATTGAAGATCTCTAGAGCATCACTAAAATAGGGAACTAAGGAGCCAGGAGTGACAGGTATATATATGGTACTGACCTAATCACATATACTGCTTTTGATTTGCATTTCCTTTATCATTTCAGTAGATAGGCTGATATCTTCCTTATATAATAAGATTTGTATATGCAACAGTTCCTTTACTGTCACTAGAAACAAGAGGTGTGAAATTAAATTTGGATCAAATTTAAATATTAAAGAGAATCTTGGACTTGTTATGACTATGAATTGTTGGCATTCCGTTGAACACGTTTGAGTGAACACAAAATTGATATGAGGTATTTACCCTAACCAAAGAGAAGAATGGTGTAATGAATAATGATTTCCTATCTTTTGTTTTTGTTTGTTTGTTTGTTTGTTTGTTTGTCTGCAACAGGATCTCCTTGTAGTCCCAGCTGGCCTGGAACTTGCTATGTAGATCAGACCGACCTGAATCTCACAGATATCTTCGTTCCTCTGCCTCTGCCTCCCAACTGCTGAGATTATGTCTGTGCACCATCATGCCTGGCATCCCTTTGAGCAGGATAACCAAAGGTCCACTGTCATCTTTTTTTGAAACAATGCCAGTTAATCTTAGGCAGCTAAGATACTAACAAACAACACTGCAAGGTCCAATACAGCACAAAATAATTCCATCACTTCTATCAATTGTTTTGTCAAAATAGCAAGGTAAAAAGAGCAGCATGGATTGGAGACATCCCCCCCTTCTAACCTCTGAAGTCCACAGAAATTTTCCCTGAGCCACCCAGTCACCTCCTCTGGAGTACTGCTGCTGTCATAGAGCTGCTATTCATCTCCCACCTCCATGGTCTCAGTGGTCCTGACTTGCATTGATTCGCCTACCTGAGGCCCAAGAGCTATACTCGTAACATGTTGCACTTGCTGATGGAGCTGGTTAGTCAGTTCTGACAGGATCTGGACCAGCACTGTGCCACTTGCCTTTCTTTCAGCTACACCTGGATGCTGAAATGGCTCCCAGTAAACATTGTATCATACTCTGAGGCTTGTGTTAACAGCCTGCTCCTAGGATAAGCTTAATCTTTTCTTCCATGAACTGTTGCTCAGTCTTTAAAGCCTTCCAGAAGCTCACTAGCAGAAGTTTTCTATTAATTTCTTCTTTGGTTACTCCAACACATAACAAGTTTCACATTTTGCCCTTAAGCGACCTTTTTAAAGTCTCTTTTTTCTGCTTTGCCCTTCTTTAATCCGCTCTTGATTGATTTTGTACTTTCAAACCTGATTCATGTGCTAGGCTAAGTCATGCAGAGCTGCTAGAATCTCTCCATCCACATGAAGATGTCATACCACCATTTCTCTTTTTATTTTTGTTATTATTTAAGATACTGGTCACTGTGGTGATTTGAGTAAGAAATGTCTCCCCCAGAGCCTCAAATATTTGAACACTTGGGCCCCAGTGTGGTAAGGCAAGGAATCTTTGGGAGGTGTAGCTTTGCTGGAAGACGTGTGTCACTGGGGGTGGGCTTTGAGAGTCCACAGCCTTGCCCCATTTCTAGTTCACTCTGCTTAGTGTTTGACACTGAGGATGTGATCTTTCAATTTCCTGCTCCAGTTGCCCGGTGCCATACCTCGCTACTATGATGGACTCTTTATCTTTCTGGAACCATAAGTCCAACAAATTTCTTTCTTCCGTAAGTTACTTTTGGTCATGGTGTTCTATCACCATAACAGCAAAATAACTAATATCATCACATCCCATTTTATTTTGTTATAAAATAAAATTCTGTGATTTACAGTACACTCACAATGTTGTGTGACCATCAGCACTATCTTATTCCACAGCTTAACTCCCCAAATAAACCTTATACTCAATAAGAAAGTTTCTCATTTCTTCCTTCTGACAGCCCCTAATCTTTCTGACTCCACAGATTTATACATTCTGACATTTCACACTAATGGGCTGTTTTAGTGTATGACCTTTTCTGTAAGACTGATATCACTTAGCATTTTAATATTCATGTTGTAGCATTTATAAGTACTTCCTTTTCCTTAAAAGATGGTTGTAAAAAAGCCACATGTTGTTTTGAAATTATTGATCTATGACCACGTGCTTTTTGTTACTTTTCACTATTATGAAAGTAGATTTACATTTTTCACTTTATTTCAAATCATATTCTTCAAGTATTCTGTGTAAACCTAGATCTGAAATTGTCTGTTATTGTGATAATTCTATGTTAAACATGTTGCTGGACCACCAAACTTTTTTTTCACAGCAATGTGCAAGAGTTCCAGCTCCTTCATATCCTTTTATTGACACACAGAGTTTTGTTTTTGTTTTGTTCTCAACAAAAAATGGCTTACATTTGCATGACATTTTTGACATCTTTAAACATTTTTTAAATGTATATTATTATTTTAATTTTACTGTATGAGTGTATTGTCTGCATGCATGTAACTACACCCATGTTGTGCAATACCCATGGAGCTCAAAAAAGGGCATCAGATCCCCTGCAACTGGACTTACAGAGGATTATTAGCTACCATGTCAGTGCTAGAAACTGAACCCAGGTCCTCTGTAAGTGCAGCCAGTGCTCTTAATCATTGAGCTGAGCCATCTCTCCAGCCCCTTTGACATCTTTTTTGTGCTTAGTGTTCAATTGTATGTCTTTTTAGAAGACATGTCTATTCATGTCTTTTGCTGACACATTTTTTTTTTCAGAGCTGAGCACCGAACCCAGGGGCCTTGTGCTTGCCAGGCAAGCACTCTACCACTGAGTTAAATCCCCAGCCCCATTTTTAAACACTATTTTTAATTGTGTGTGTGTGTGTGTGTGTGTGTCTGTGATGAAGGGTGTGTGCATGAGGGTACAGGTGTTTGCAGAGGCCAGAGGCATCAAATTTCCATGGTGATGGAGTTATAGGAGATTGTGAGCCACCAGATATGGATGCTGGGAACTTAACTAATGTCCTCAGCAAAAGCAGTACATGTTCTTAAGTGCTGAGCCATCTCTCCAAACCCAATGTCCTATATTTTAATTGATTTCTTTGTCTTTTAATTTCTGAGTTTAATAATTCTTTATGTAGTTGGGATATTAGCTTCTTACCAAATATAATTTACAAATACTTTTCTGTATTTCTCTGAATTTTATTTAATCTTTCCTTTGTATATGGATTTGCATCTGTCTGTATATATATATATATATATATATATATGTGTGTGTGTGTGTGTGTGTGTGTGTGTGTGTGTGCAGATGTGTGTAGTGTGTGTTGAAGCCAGAGGAAACCTTTGAGTGTCATTCTTTAGATTTTTCCCACATTGTTAGTGTTCCCAGACATTCCTCAGTGCAGGTTCATCCACTGAGGTTTAATCAACCTATCTAGAGTCCCTCCCTTTAAGATCATATCTTCCTCACCCAGCAATAATCAGCTTCCAAAAGTTCTTTGACTAACATTGGATTCCATTGCCTATTTTCACAGTTCTGTGCTGGGGTTTTGTCTGCTTAAGTTTGCATGGGTCTTATGCATGCTGATAGCATTGCTCTAGGTTCATCTGAGTAAGGTCCCAGGAGCCTGTAGGACTCTATTTCCATAATAAGGTCGTGCAACTCCTCCCTGTCTCTTATGATCTTTCTGCCCCTCTTCTTCAGTGGTCCCTGAGCCCTGGGTGGGTGCAGTCCTCTCCAAAGACCCAAACTCTGCACAGTCTTATTCTTTACACTTGGGACATTTGTGACCTTTTGTGTTGCTGGCCTTCTGTTGCATGAGGGATTTTCATTGGTGAGAGTTGAGAGATGTTTTAGTCTTCTCTTCAGTCCAATAGAGGGATGCTTTCGGAAACCTTTGTCAAGAAACTCTAATGGCTGACTCTTTTATGAACATTTGAAAATTGCCCTGTTCTGACTTTTTCCTAGTTCCCTGTCTAGAACTTGTAATGCTAATTACTCTTGCCGTTACTTCTTCACATCTCCTATTCATTGTTCAAGGACTTCTTTCTTTTCCCCTTGGAGAAAAGAGTTATGCAACTTGGGAGTCTTTTAGATAGACCCACTGAAGGGGAACTCCAGTTGCCTCACCCTGCGTCCCTGTTCAGCATGGAAGAAGCCAGAGCAGTCAGCGTCCCTATTCCCTAATGGCAATTTGGGTAACCACTTCAGAGGATAGGGTGATAAGGATAGGAGGTAGGAATTGGCTAAGCAGTTAGGGTAAAAAGATCCTAAAGAAATGTAGCCAGTTTCTTGGCTAAAAGTCAACATGTCCTTGGGCCAGTTAGCAACATACTCTGTTCCAAAGGCCAAAAATGTCTAATGTATTTGGGAGAGCTTGTATCTAATCTTTAAAAGGTTTTAAAATATCTCTTCAGAGGGGGAAATGTTAGAGTAGCCAAATTCCCATAAAACTAAATAAATGGAGGCAAGAAGAGGGCATTGGATTCCCTGTAACTGGAGTTACAGAAAGATTTGAGCCACCAGGTCTTCTGTGGGGTCCTTTGTGAGGACCTAGATCATCTGTAAAGACAGCAAGTACTGTTAACCATTGAACCATATCACTAGCCCAGTGTTGATCAAAATTTTTATTTTGGATGAGGTCCAATTTTTAATATTTACATTGGTGATTGAGATGTTGAAGTTCATATCTAAGAAATCTTCATGAAATCTAAAAATAGAATGATTTACTGCTATGTTTTAAATTAAGAGTTACAATGCTTTAGCACGTATATTTAGAGCTTTAATTTACCTCAAGTTAAATTTTATGCATAGTATGAAGTAGGTGTTCAACTCATGCTCCTGCCATGGATTAACATGGATTGACAGTTGTCCTAGAGAGTCTTGAAAAATCTACGTCTTGGCACTGAGTGAAAATTCATCTGACCATAGACACATGCGATCTTTTTCTGTGCTCTCCAGCCTCTCCGTTCACCCTCATGTCAACTGCATGCTGTTCTAATCCTTAATAGAGGCCGCTAGCTTTCCTTTTGTTTTTGGAGATTATACTGACCATTTTGCAGCTTTTTAAACTCCTCATGAAGCTTAGCATAAGAAAGTACATTTAGAACTTTGGTAGAGATTACACTGTATCTGCTATTCAATATGAGAGTTTCATTATTCCACCAATAATTCTTACCATTTTACCAATTAATTACTTTTATTCATGAAAATATCATATCGTAATTTTATCTGAGGTCTTTAAATATTTTCATAAAAGCTTTGTAGTGCTTAGTAAAAAGCCAGTCGTGAATTTAGCAGATTTATTGCTGATATTTTGGTTTTAGAATGTTATTACGTGTGGAATCATATTAAATTCTACATGTGAAATCCTCCCTTTTCTTGCATATATATTTAAATAACTGAAATTGTATTTTAATTCTTATAATGCTTTTTAGTTGCTAGTTTCTTTAGTGTTTAATCAAGTATCCTGTAGTTAGCAAATGGGGCCTATTTCATCAGAATTCTGTGACTTTTTGACTTTCACTATCGTTCTCTGAGGATATTGTAGTTCTTGAAATAAAATATCCCATGCTTATATTGAATTTTTAGTGACATAGTCTCAGAACTATCTTGCTACAAGTAACACTAGGGCATTTTAGGAGAGGATTTCACTAGGAATCTAAGATATTCAGCCTAATGAAAATAAATTACTAATTTTTATTTTCTAAAACCAAATTGCATAGTGATTATTAATCCATTTTTTCTCTCTTTTTCTTTAGTTCCTCCAGTAATCCGTGTGTATCCAGAGAGTCAAGCCAGAGAGCCTGGGGTAACAGCAAGCCTTAGGTGCCACGCAGAGGGTATTCCAGACCCTCAACTTGGCTGGCTGAAGAATGGAATCGACATTACACCAAAGCTTTCCAAGCAGCTCACACTTCAAGGTGCCTTTTCCTCACATTATTTTTCTTAATGAAATATGCAGAGATTTTATACTAAATTTTACGAAACATTTTAAATACATGAGAAATGAGAGACTGAGTCAGAGTGGTAACTATTAGGAATATTGTGACTCCATTTAAGACACATTTGAAAGTCCTTTATAATTTTTAATATTTAAAAAATGTATTATATGTGTGTGAGTTGTACCTGCATGTGTGTCAGTGCACCCTTGTGTTGTAAAATGCTCGTTGAGGCCAGACAATGGCATGACATCCCCCGGAATTCAAGTTACAGATAATGTAGTTGTGAGCCACCACTTGGGTGCTGGGTACCAAACCCAAGTCCTCTTGCAAGAGCAACACGTTTTCTTAAATACTGAGCCATTTTGCCAGCCCCTAATATCTTTAATGTTTCAAATAACAGTCTTATCATAGTGATTAATTATAGTATGTCATTATTTGGTGATAAGTTAAATATTTCATTATATATTTTGAAATTCTTGTATTAGGAATTATAGTATGTCTTCTGAACAGGAAAATTATCTATTCACAGAACTATATTTTTGAAGTTACTTCTTAAATGTTTATCTGACATGGAGCTATGCATGAAAAGTTTTAATAATACCAAAATTTTTAGTGAATATTTTTTGACATATGCTGCAAATGAAAAAATTTTAAAAATAGTTATTAAATATGTTTTATGCTTACATTGTTATAATATTATTGATTTAATTCTACATATAACTTATTTTTCAAGTTTTATTTACTTTTTGAATTTAAAAAAGATATTAATTTTAAAAATTATGTATATGAGTGTTTTGCCTGCATGCATCTAAGTTTACATGTGCATGCAAAGCCTCTGGTGGAAAGAAGTGGATTCTCTGGAACTGGAAATATAATTGATCATTAATGCATGTTGGGAACTGAACCCGGTCCTCTGCAAGAATAGCCAGTGCTCTTCACTGCAGAGCCATCACTCTAGCTCCAAGTTTTATTGTATTTTATAAGCCACTAATTTTGATCAATGCTGCCTATTTTCACATGTGTATGGAGTTAACCATTGAAGCATAGGTAGTCTATCAATGCCCGAACCCAGGAATGGTTACTCTCCCTCAGTAGTCCTCAAATGACATTAGACTCTCAGCTAGACGTAGGGTTTTGGGAGTCCCTCCCCATATCATGCTGGAATTTTTAACTCTTCTGATCTCGTGGAGGTCTTGTTCAGGTAACCACAGCTGCTGTGAGCTCATATGTATAGCAATCATGTCATGTCCAGAGGACATCGTGTCACATCACTCCTTCCAATTGTCCAGCTCTTGCATTCTGTAGTTCTTCCCTTTCTTCTAGTGCGTTCCCTGAGCCTTAGGGGGAGGGGGTTGCCATAGATCTTTGATCTATGATGGAGTACTTACAGTCACTTTTCAATAGTTATGCATATTTGCAATCACCACTACCTTTTACCACTCTGATCAAGATTAAGAACAGCAAAAACCTATAAATATAAACAGAAAGATGGTTGAGCAACATGGCCATTTAGTGACGCAACATCAATGGTTCTTCCCTAGAGGTGGATTCTGAGCATGCTGACAATACCAAGTATAAATTCTCTCCTGTGAAGCAGACCTTAAGTCCAATCAGCAGAGCAGTTAGTTGTCCCTATTAACAGTTTTGCCTCTATAACAACAGAAGACACATCTTGTCTGGCAGATTGGTATGGTAACACTGCTGGTCCAGGGCTGGATAAGACCACTGATGTAGTTAAACTTCCAGCAGCCATCACAACAACTTCCAGCACTAAGAAAGCTAGCTAGGCTAAGGAGTGCTTCGTGGTCAGTTCAAGATCGATTTCTTTATGTCCTGCAACAAAAAGTGTGGTGCTTTAGCGATAGGATCTTACCCTTTAGTTAGCTTGGGTTTCTCTGGAGCCTTCTTGCACAATAACTTGTAGGGAGGTAATGTGTACTTGGCCCTGAGATTTTCATTTAATCCTTTGTTGATGGTACAGTGTGTTCTTTGGGGTAACAAAACAATGGATACTGTTTTCTAATCTAATGTGCTAGTCTATGTCTTTTATTTAGGAATTGAAATCATTAACAATAATTGTTGAAAGATATGTATTAATTCCTGTATTTTGTTAACTTTGTGCTACCTTCTTAGACCACTTCAATCATTTGTGCTGATATTGTATATTTATTCATTATGAACTCTTGGGTGTGTTTATTTTCCTCCAAGACTGAAATACTGCTCCTAGGGTCCTCTGTAGGGAAAGCTCATAAATTAATCTGGTTTTATCATGAAAGACTTATTTTTTCCATCAATATTAGTAGTTTTCTGGGAATAATAGTATAATTTGACAATTGTGATTGTTCACAACTTTGAATACATCTGTCTAGGCCTTTTGGCTTTAAAATTTTCTGTTGAATAATCAAGTATTGTTCTGATGCGGCTACCTATATAATGATGTGATCTTCCTGCAGCTTTCAATATCCTTTGCTTATTCTATATTTTTAGTGTTTTAAATATAACATTTGTGGAGTTTGTTTTCTTGTCCTGTTATTTGGTGTCCTGTGAATTCTTTATATCTAAATGGATATCTCTTTCTTTTTGTTTGGAACTTTTCTTCTATGATTTTACTGAGAATATGCTCTATGTCTTTAGTATAGTATTGCCTTCTTCTGTGCCCTATTATCTGAATGGGAGGTCTTTTCATTGTGTTCCAAAGCCTTGCCATGTTTTGTTCACAGATTTTTATTAATATATTATTGCCTTTTATAGAATGATTACATTCTTCTACTTGGTCTTCTAGCCCTGATTTTCCATGTGATGATTGGTTCTGTTGATGAGACTTTCTACTGAGATTTGTATTTAGTTAATTGAGATTTTTTTTTTCATTTCTAGCCGCATTTCAGTTTGGCTTTTCTTTAGCAAGTTTAAATTTTTTTGAATTATATTTTCTTATTGTGTATTGACTTCCTTATTTGATCCAGCTCTTTGTTTTCATTCTCCTGAATTATATACACATCTTCTATGAGTTCTTTGAACATAATTATAATTGTTCTTTTGAATTCTTTGTCTCAAAGTTTGTCCAAGTAATTTTCTTTGGAGTCCTTTATTTATTGGATTGATAGTTTGAGGGGAGCAATGTTGCCTCTTGAATTTTCTTGTTGTTTTTCCATACTGAGACTTGTACATCTGGAGTTGGTTGAGTGGAAAGATGGGCCATGGGCTGAGGGTCTGGGAATTGCTTACTTATCAGTATAATTCACTAAGGAACTGTGGCATGTGGTCCAAGAACTCAGCATCCAGGGACCCTTTACCTCTTGATGCCAGGAGATAGTGGTTGCAGAAATTTGGTCTGGACACTTAGGGTCTGGGAATGCCTTGCCTGTTGGTGCCAA
Source organism: Nannospalax galili (assembly GCF_000622305.1). Classification (NCBI taxonomy): domain Eukaryota; kingdom Metazoa; phylum Chordata; class Mammalia; order Rodentia; family Spalacidae; genus Nannospalax; species Nannospalax galili. The sequence goes on from NW_008347042.1 coordinate 6,421,505, forward strand.
GGGTTGGGAAATGATGATGGTTTGGGCCAACTGCTCAGGGACCAGGGACCCCTAATCTGTCAGAGATGGGAGCTAAGAGGTGAGGAAATTTAGGCCAGTGATCAAGGTCTGGATAACCCTTACCTGTAGGCACTGGGAGTTACAGAGTCATAGAAACTTAGGTAGATTGTTGGGGTCTGATGACCACTTACCTTGTGTGCCAGGAGCTAACAAGAGAATGGAAGTTTATACCTAATATCAGAGTCCAGGATCCCTTACCTGTTGGGATGCCAGGAGATGGGATATCATGAAGTTTTGGGCCCAGACTTGTGGTCTAAAGACCTTATATCTGTCAGTGTATAGAGCTAGTGAAAAAGCAGAAGTTTGGGCCTATTTTTCATGTTTTAATATTCCAATATATATATGTGATAAATCAATTGTTACATAGATGAAAACAATCACAACAAAATGGAAGATGCAAATCAAAAGAAAATATTTTATAAGAAATAATTTAAACATTGAATAAAACAATTAAATGTGATTTGATTATAATGACATTAAAGATATATATAAATCTGACTTGGATTTTGAGCTATTATAATGACAACCCATATTGCATATCTTTAAATCTCTCCAATTAAAGGATAAAAGTTCATATATTTTTATCTTTAATTATTTCTATAAATGTATATTACTATTCTAGTTTCATTGAGGATACTTTTAATAAGTAATCCTTTTGTACAAAGATTTGAAGCATTTTTACTTATTTACTTTTATGTGTCAATAAACACCTATGCAAGCATTCTTGAACTTTAAAAACTTACTTGAGGGGCTGGAGAGATGGCTCAGCAGTTAAGAACACTGGTTGTTCTTGCAGAAGACCCATGTTCGAATCCCAGCACCCACATGACAGCTAACAACTCTCTGTAACTTAAATAAAACTTATTTGAATTCTAGAAATTACTATATTGATAACCATAGGCCTGGTTTTTAACAGAAGGATCACATTCTTTTTCTTTAAGACCTCTCTTCTAGCTAGGCATGATGGTGCTTACCTTTAATCCCAGTGCTCAGGAGGCAGAGTCTTTGTAGGCTAGTTGATCTTTGGAATTTGCAGCTTCTAATATTGTTCTTTTGCTGTATATATTTGACGTCATCACTATGATGTATCATGGAGAGGCTTTGCTCTGGTCATCAATATTTGAGGTTTTAAATCTGTCTTTTGTCTAGATATCTATTGTTCCTTTGGCTTGGAAATTTTCTTCTGTAATTTCACTGAATTTGCTCTCTGTACACTTAGTGTCTATCTCAACTTCTATCCTGTGGATCTTAGGTTTGGTGTCTTAAATTTCAGAATAATTTCAGCTGCCTCATTTTATTATTTTGGTTATTGAGGATTTATGATATTGAAAAGATGTCATAGCAGTTTATTTTCTGTTGTTTTGCATGGATTTCTTACGTTGAGATGAATATGTCTTCAGTGTATTAACCCATTTTT
>NW_008347042.1:6424888-6463701 GCF_000622305.1 Nannospalax galili
GGTAGTCAGCCCCATACCACATGAGCTGTAATACACACACACACACACACACACACATCTACATGAAAAATGAAGAGATGTGGAACATAAAAAAAATCAAAACTAAAGGTGACATAGAAATGCAGTGTTGAGATACACAGCCTTAATAAATGCAGTCTTTGAACTTGAGTTAAATGACTTTTCTGAGTTTATTCTATAAATTTCAGATTCTCATCTGATTAAATTTTTTTGATTGATTAGAGAGAGAATAAGATATGTGAAGGGATCCTACACTGCGTCAGTGTGTAGCAAATGATTAATTAGACATTTGTTTTGGTGTTATAGGGTCAACTCAATTTTCAAGAATTAGATTACAGTATTGTCTTGAAAGATTTGAAATTTTTAGTCTCTCCTTAACCTTTTGATCTCACAGTGATTATATTAATTTCTATATTATAGCATAGATTATTTTAGGGTAGTTTCTAGCAAACTTAGAAACAATCATGTTATTATCTTTCTCTCTTCCTTCCCTAATACTTCCAGATATGTAATAAAGTGGTTTAATGACAGTGGTATTCCGTAACTTCTTTAGTGAAAATACTAGACTTGCCGATGTAGATTACTTAACTATTGATGACAGTGATTTTCACATGTGTTTTCCTGCAAGTGAACACGGCTTCTATTGTTTGTTTTTATAAAACCTCAGTTTTAAAAATTGGGTCCTGGGGCTGGAGAGATGGCTCAGCAATTAAGAACATTTGTTGTTCTTGAAGAAGACCTGGGTTCGAATTCCAGCACCCACATAGCAGCTAACAACTGTCCATAACTCCAGTCCCAGGGGATCCAACAGCCTCTTCTGACCTCCATGAGCATTGTATGACCTACATGCAGGCAATACATGGATACACCTAAAATAAAAATAAATAATTAATAAAATTTAAAAAAATTGGGTACTAAGTATAAATACATATGTAAATAAAATGATCATTATCAATATGAAATATTTTACGTGTCCTGTAGGAGACAGACATGACATAAAACGTCGTGTTTACATGGATAGAGTGTTGGGCTCTCATTGGTGTAGTGACAGTACAGTTTACAAACACTTGAATGCCTGTGGAATAATTTGGCTTGTCTCCAAAGTATGGAAGACGGAAGGAAAACAGTTTAATTAGGACAAGCTCAGCGAGCTGCTTGAGCATGTAATCAGAATGCACTGTACCAAAACTGAAATTGCAGTTCACAAGTTTCTTTTGCCTTCTGTTCTCAGCAAATGGCAGCGAGGTTCACATAAGCAACGTGCGCTATGAAGATACGGGCGCTTACACCTGCATCGCCAGAAATGAGGCCGGCGTGGATGAAGACATTTCTTCTCTTTTTGTGGAAGATTCTGCTAGAAAGACCCGTATGTATTGAAACCTTCCCTGACACACACTTAATTGACATCTACTCAATTCTGCACATTTTAGAGTGCTATTCTTTGTAATTCGTTAGCATGCACATAACATTAAAACAAGCAATTAAAAATATTTTATTGAAATTTTGTGTATTTCATATACAACATCTTAATCATCTTTATACCCCCTTCCCCATCGGCACCATCCCACAATCCCTAACTGTATTTCATGCCTTCTGTCATTTATGTTAAGGCCTAATGAGTTAAATTAGAATCCACTGACGTCCTTCAGTGCAAGTTCATTCACTGGGGTCTAGGCAGTCTATCTGGAGTCACTTCCTTAAAGAACATCAGCTCTTCCTCACCCAGTAGTAATCGGCTGCCCAATAGTTTTTCGGAGGAGACTGGGGCCTGCTGCCCATTTCCCCAGTTCTATGCTGGGTTTTTGTCTGCTTGAGTTTGCGTGGGTCTTGTACACGCTGACACCAGTGCTGTAAGTTCATATGAGCAAGGTCCCTAGGAGCCTGTTGGACTCTCTATTTCCTTATGTTCAGGAAGAATGGAAATTTCGAGAAATTTACTATAGATTTAAAGATTTTTAAAAGCTGATGACGTTTTCCCTAAAATAACAGGATGATTTAATTTCTTTTCTAATTGTACATAAGATACTTCAGATTCTTCCCAAATGCTCATATAATTGTTTCAATCCTTTACAAACTTACCTTTCCCAACAATTTTGGGAATTTAAAACACTCAGATATTTCAGTGCTGCATTTTATGTGTTGTGGCAAATTTGCTTCTTTTGGGCCCTCCCTGTATCTGCTCCTCATCTGGGTTAGTGCTGGATATCCTTTGTCATCACAGGACATGCACCGCAATCATCTTCCGGAGTGAGGAGAAAACTGTAGTGCACTTGAAGCATTTAAAGCCAATTTTGTGCTCATGCGTGTACATACTCATACGGTTCAGTGTAATATTTTGATCCTTGCATTCTTGGATAGTGATCAACTCAGACTAGTTAGAGCATCCTTCAATTTAAACTTTTATCATTCTTATGGTGAATACAAACAAATTTCTCTCTAGTATGAGATTTGTGGTTCGTTATTGCTAACATTGTCCATCTTGTTGTGCTATGAAAAATAAGAATGTAGTACCGAGTGGAATGTCTCTAGTGAACTCTAGGCAGATGCTCAGGCATTTTTCTTGCTCTGATCACCCTTGCAGTGTGGCGGTCTGGTGAGAGGGGCTGTGTGTGCTTGGACACACTGTCTTCCTTGCTCTTTGACTGTCATCCATTATCTTTAGTTAATTCAATCTCTGCTGTACCTGGTGAGTTGGGGTCCTCGAGCTTGACAGGTCTTGTCCTCTGAACCCAAAGCCTGATCAAGATTAAAACATCGTCATAAGCTTCTTGTTACTCCCTCTCTCGTCAGTAATTGCGCAGAGGTATGAGTAAACAAGGAGGAAACTAGCTGGGCTCAGCAATCAGTGCAACTTGGTCCTCTGGTTTGAGAAATTATCATTGTAAGCAAATATTAAAATGTGAAAGTTTTAAGGCAGAAAAGAAAGAAAGCCAACTTTCTAATCTAATAAAGGTCTGTGGTTTCTTTAATCCTTTTATATATTTCTACCAAAAAAAAAATTTCCTGACTCTGTTAAAATTTGTTTACATGTAATTGAAAAATTACCTTTTCTTTGTTGTTTGTGAAACATTTCAGTTTCACTTCATTATTCCAATTTTCTTTTTAATTTTTATCATATATTTGTCAACATATTTCTCTAATTATAATAGTAATATATCTAATGCCTCTACCACAGTTCGCTTAATCATTGAAATACACAGCTTTGCATAATGCAAATTTCATAAATATTTTAAAGGAAAGTTTAGTTAAATTTTATTCAGAAATAAATTTACAGAGATGTACATTTGGTTAATTATACATAGTTTCTAAAATCCAGTTTCCATGTCAATTTTTTTTTTTTTTTTGGAAAAAGAAGTAGGTAATTGTGTGTATTTACAAATGTTTCTAAAAACAGTTTTCCATTTTATTTTTTTTTTTTTTTTTGGCTCTCACAGCTGCCTGCCTCTGCCTCCTATGTGCTGGAATTAAAGGTGTGAACAGCCATGCCCAGTTGTTTTAAATTCTTAAAGGTCAAATAATAAATTTGATTCTATTGAGACTATACATTCACAGTACATAACTAAAGTCAAGTAATAGTTTAATGAAAATTTTCAGTGTAGACCTTATGGAACTTTCAAAATCATATTATGAGGAAAAACCAGTAAAGAAAATGATTTTCTAAGACTAGAATAACATTTATGGGCAGGACATGCACATTTAAATCATGATGTTTCATCAAAAACTAAAAGTGCCAATTAATAATTTCAGTGACAATTTAAAGGTTTTTCTTTCTTTTTTAAACTTTTCATTAACATTGCTTTTTCTTTCCTTTTTTCCTAACTTTAATTGAATTTTAATGGTTGTCCTATAATACATCTTAATCAAGTTTAGACCTCTGTTCCTCCTCCCCAACTCCCGTATCACCCCCCCAACCAGATTTCCAGTAGTCTGTCAGATATGTTGTCCTATCCATTATAGTATTTGTACACAGATGTCCATCAGTTCAATTTTGTCCACTAGAGTCTAGACTTAGAGTAACTCCCTTCAAGAAGATCTACCCTCCCTCACCCTGCAGTAATCATTTCCAACAGTTCCTTGGCTAGGGGCGGGGACTGCTGCCCATTTTCCCCATTCTATGCTGGGTTTTTATCTGCTTGAGTCTTGTATGGGTCTTGTGCATACTGTCACCATTGTTGCGAGTTTATGAGCAAGTTCCCAGGGGTCTGAGAGTCTCTGTTTCCTACTGTTCATGCACCAACTCTGGCTCTTATAATCTTTTAGTCCCCTCTTCCGCAATGACCTGTGAGCTGTGGGTGGGTGAGATTTAGTGTAGGAGTTCTATCCAGGGACACACACTCTGTAGTCTTTTGTTCTCTAAAATTTGGCCAGCTGTGTCCTTCTGTGTGCATCACACTCTGTTGTATAAGGAAGCTTTGCTGGTGAGAGTTGAGGGATGCACTAGCGTTCTTTCCACACCCTGTTCTGCTAAGTTCCATGAACTTTAGGGGTGGAGGTTCCATTGTATATATGTGACCTCAGACTCAGCATCTCTCAGATATTTATTTTTTGCGTGTGACAAGTTCTGGAACTCTGCAGTAGCCTCCATCTGTTTCAAAAAGAAGCTTTTTGATCAATAGTATATGGTATACTTGTCAGGGTAGTAGGAAAGTTGGTTTGTATTTTTTTTTTTAAACCAGGTGTCCCTATAGCCCAGATGTCCAGGAAATCACTATGCAGAACAGGAAGTCCTGAATCTCACAGAGATTAGCCTGCCTCTGCTTCCTGAATGCTGATATTAAAACCAGGAGCTACCAAGACTGGCAGTGAATTTACTTTTTAAACTGGATATCCAGTCATCCCAGTACCATTTACTAAATTATTTGCCTTTCCTCATTCATCTGTGACACTGTCACAGTATTTAAAAAGATGTTGAAGCTGTGTTCTGAGCTCTGTTTTCTGTGGCCAGTCTATCACGTACTTCAGTCCCACTGTCCTCGTAGTAGAATCCATCTTCCATGGGTCCTTACCTTTTCCCTGTGCACTCGCCAGAGATGATTTTGGCAATTCTTGGCTTTGGAATTCCTGTAGGAAATGTAGAATTTGTCACATTAAGAGAAAATTTACTAAATGGGTTAGGAGGTCACATGCATGAGCAAATTGCGTAAATAGTTGATGTTCAAGTAAGTTAATGATTATGCAAAACTGCAATAACTGTATTCACATTGCTCTTAGAAAAACAATAAATGCAATTATTTGTGCTCCCAACTTTAAACATTTTTAAATTATTAAAGATATTTTTTACCTTTTAAATTATATATATGGGAGGGTATGCACATAAGTACAATTGCCCACTAGGGCCAGAAGACAGTGTCAGATCCCCTGAGCTAGAGTCACAGGTGGTTGTGAATTGCCTGATGTGGTTGCTGGGAACTCATCTCAGGTCCATTGAAAGAGCTGTACAGCAAGCACTCTTAACCACTGAGCCATGTCTCCAGTTCTGCAAAGCTCTTTGAAGACATACAGAAGTTTATGGTGTATTTCCCTAGTTTGGAATAGGAAGAATTAGTCTTGAAGTGGGTTAAACATAACACTTTTTACATATAAATGCAATTTGAATATGACACTGCAGACTTTGAGAGGCAGCAAATTCTGTCATCATAAGCACATTAATTAACCATTTATGCTTTTAAAGAAATGAGAAAATACATAAAAAGGAAGGTCTCATGGATTAAATCAAGTCATGTTGATGCCTACAGGAATGTAATATAATCAAGTGAAGGGTATAGCCTATAAATAAGTATAAATTCAGCATTCATTGGGCAATAACTAAGGTAAGTAGAGCAGTCATCAAATTGATAATTGTTTCTGTACAGCCAATAAATTTAAAACAGGTCTTAGACAAGTCTTAACAATTAGAAATCACTATTGCCTGATATAAAATAAGGAATAATTTTTCTTATTTTAATTTATTTCATGGAAACTTATATGTATATATTATACTCTTGTAGTGGACTATACTATCTAATGTCATATACAAAGCAAATTTATTATTTGGTGACAAGTGATAGTGATATTTTATTTATGTTATTTTAGGCATGCAGGCTAAATTAACTTTTATACTGTGGAATTGTTGAATATAAAAATCTGTATGTAAACTTTGAGAAAAGCAAAAGATGAATAAGAGCAATAATAAGTGCAGTATTTTTTATATTAGTGAACCTAAACATCCATCAATAAGAAATTTGTCAAATAAATGTGTAGAGTTTACAGTGGAATACACTGACATTATTAAAATTAATTATATAGGTCTACATTTATATATGTATATTTAAAGATGTATGTAGTATTTTATGATTATAAGCATATGTATTGTGTTTTCAAAATTACATTAAAAATCCTAAATGATATTAGACACCAAAATGTTAATAGTATTATCCTTAGAAAATATTAGGAATAATTTTCTTGTTGATTTTTATATATTAATGTTATTGAATTTTTCTAATGATAAACATTACAGAAAATAACTCTTTCTAGTTATATTCTTTTGATCTCTGAAACTTTCCAAACTCATTGCATATTAATATTTTGTTTTTGGTGTTGAGAAACAGCATGTTGGTATGCCATTTCAGATTCCATAATTTTGTGACTTGAATGATCTGAATTAAACTCAGTAAATTATTGTCAGTAATTGTGTACTTAATTTTTACAAGTACAGTCAACATCATTCCATAATTTTCTTAGAGTTCTCTGAAAAACAAATTTAGTCAAATAAAACATAAATCTGTAGAGAGTTAATAAGACAGATGAGCCTTTGAAATATCCAGATGTGGGATGAAAGCTTGAAATAAGAAACTGTCTCAGAGTTTTGTGAAGTTTACCTATGCCGCACATTTTTAATCAGCTGTGTGCAGAGAGCTCACACCATACATCTCTGTGTTCTGTTAACTGATGAACTTTTGCACAGTGATGGTGTTGAGTATAAATCTTTTGGTGAACATGGATAAACCACAGATTATGCATCTGTGTCTCTGATTCTGATACAAACTCATCAGGGGGTGAATATGCCAGGTATAATGAGTCCGTTAGATTCTCATTCTCCATCTTTAATTTATAACTATGTGTTTTCACATATGTCTTATACACAAAATGTTAAATAAATATTTCCCAAAAGATGCTTATGTCATGCCTGAAAATTATGTTCCCGGAGGAATAAATCTTCCCCCCATTGATCTCCTGTCTGTCTGATATGGGTGTTTATGCTTGTCTTGATCATTTAGAATAGTAAATCTGAAAGCATCCCTGCAGTAGTGAAATTTTTCATAGAACCAAAATTATCAGTGAATACAATGCTTATGATTTTCATCTCTAGCAAGTTCTAATGGAAAGCAAAAATGTTTCTAGATATAGTTTGGATTCAGAAGACTGACTATTCACTAAAGGAAAAACATACATTGTAGCTTTGATATTAGATCATATTCAAGTAAAGAATGTATGTATGCATAGCTAAATATAGTACAACCGTTAATTTACTAATTATAATTCCACTAATGTTGATATCAGAATTTAATTTCAGTGTTGTCTTCCATAATGAAAAATAAAATATCATGGAAAACAGTGTGAGTACATTAAACATAGAGAAATTTGGTTTTTGTTGTCTATATTTGTTTTTGAGATATGGTCTATGCTGTCCTGAGGAGCCTCTACTTCCTAGATTCAAATGAACCTCTCCCTTGGCTTTTGCAGTGCAAAGAGTACAAGTGTGCAGTACTGTGCTTGGCAAGAAGTCCTACTGATAGAAAGATTCACCTGGCGATCCAAGTAATAAGACAAGAAAATACCATGCTAAATAAATGAATACATGATGCAGACTCATCTATAGTTTTAAAAAGACATTTTGGAAGTAAGGATAACTGAATTCCTATGTACATAATCCAAGATGTGACTCCTTCATACTTATCAAGGAAGGAAAGCTCATAACCAAAGGGAAAAGTTACTTCACATCTACTGAAATCACAAAGGCTGAACTACTCATTGGGTCCTGGAGAGTAAGAAGCAGCTTACTGCTGAACTCACTGTCAAGTTTATAACCTTTGAAAATTGCTTTGCATCATCTACTAAACTTGATTTTGTGTGACCCTCACAGCCTGAAGCAACACACATTAGAGAATCATTGAATTACCATACATTCAGATACTATTTAGAAAGAACCTAATGTATTCTGAATTTTTTGCTGTAATTTTAAAACATTTTTATTTGCCTTTCACCTCCTTTTATACTTCCATTACAAACAAATTGATTTAACTTATGTAAACTCTTTATAATAGCTAAATTTTGATTCCTGTGATTTGATTTTTTGTGAGAGGAGGCAGTTGAATCAGTGTTTCACTGTGTAATACAGTCTCATCTGAAACTCATGATCCTTCCGCCACTACCAACCAAGTGCCTAGCTGATTTTTATAATACTGTGTATGAAACTAGTTACCTTGAAAATTATATGAATAATGTTAAAGTTCAGAATTCACTATTTGTTTTTTAACTGGCTCAAATAAAAGACATTCACAGGAAACAATAGGTTTATTTATTCATGTTTTCATCTACTAGTAACCAACAAACATATTGCTCACACATAGTCAACACGGAATCAATCAATTCTTGGCATTCATAAAAGCTCAAGTGTAGTTCAGGTTGGTATAAAGGGCATTTACAATAAACACTCGGGTAACATAATTGCCATTATAGACTTAAGCCAAGAGTTAGGATACTGCCATAAACTTGAATAGTGTCTCCATCCAGAGAGAGACTCAAGAGAACATGGAAGCTAGGGAAGAGTCACAAAGTGTAACCCATGTTTAATGTCCTTCTTGATCATCTCATATTATACACTCATCTGGAACTTGCAGTACTTAGTGTATGGAAGGAACAAGGAGAATCCTTGAACTGAGAAATGGAGAAGTTCAAATTGGGAAAGGCATATATGCCACATCCTGCAAAGTTGAAAAAGATTTTCTTCATATTTAATGATGAATGAGTGTTTATCTAAGAGCTATCAAAATAAGCAGGGTTCCGTTTGTTTTGCTGGATTTTATTTTTGATATATAACAGGCATTTGAATTTTTTTTTATTACAGGAGTAGGATTAAGTCAGATTCCAATCTCCATCATAGTAAGACAGATTTTTCTATCACCTTTTCTGCTTAACCTTAAGGGGAACCTGTGTATTCAAAACTCATTACACCACACTGCTGTAGTACAACAATGTGGACATGCAAAGGTGAGGTTGGCTTCTCTTTTAAAGATTGTTTAGAATTCCCCCCAACATACTGTAATTTGGTTTATCAGCTTACTCAGACTTCTAAGAAAAAAACCCATATATAAACAAAGTTATGTTTTCATAACAAATAAGCATATTAAAATAACCAAGGGCTGAAATTTCATCCTCAGGACATATATGTTTATGAACCATTAATTTGAAGTAACCCTGGCTCTGGAAAGAAGCTGCTCTCAAAATGCCTAGGAGGATGTCTGTCTTAACTTATCATGCATATGTGTGATTGGTGAGAAGGATGACTGAATGCATTTTCTATAATACTCAAAAGAGTTGCTGGTCAACACATCAACTGTCTTTTAGAACATTTTCTTACTTCCAATAATTGAATTATTTCATTATGTTTTGAACATTGCATATTTTACTTTACACTTAGATTATTATAAAGGCTAAGTTTATTACAGACATTGTTAGAAATGAAACTAGTGGAATTATTGTCTGGAGCCCTCGACAATGTCTTGCGCATATGGAGAACTCAAATCTTCCATACAGTTGTGTCATTGTTATTGTTCTGGTCTTAGTGATGGATAAAAGCTGCTGAATGAATGAAACTGATAACAGTAGACCCAGGATATGGGAATCTTCAAGAAAATGGAACAATTTAGATGTTTTGAACCTAGCAGCAAATATTTAAAAGTCTGTATACTTAGAAATAACTTGCCTGTTTTGAGAAGGTACAGCAGCTATTTAATGTTTTACTTTGTGTCTTGGGTAGTCTATTACTCTTTACAGAAGATAAATTCTTGTTTTATGTTTCATATTCACGTAACATATTTTCTCTCTAAGTTTAAAAACTGCTTCAAGAACAAAAGATTTATAGTTTTGTTAAAATGTGATCATTTTCTTTCTGATCTGGTAAGTGTAAGAAAGATAAGTTTGAGATTGCACAGGGATTTTACATGCTGTCACCATTGCTGTGAGTTCATCTGAGTAACTGACCAGCTGTCTGGAAGACTGTTTTTCTGTGGTCACCCACCACCTCTGGCTCTTACACCCTTTTTTCCCTCAGATTTTGCAGTGATCCCTGAGCACAGACTATATTGCATGAAAATCACAAAACTTTAATTTAAAAAGTTTTCAAAATGCAAAAAAGATAAGATTCTTAGGAAAAATATATACAAGAACAAGCGTTTTATACATATTCTCAGTCAGGTCTGATAGTTTCATTTCCAGAGAGTCTGTGCTCTTGGAAGGCTGCACTGAATACCCTCATGAAAGGTGCTAGCACTTGTTCTCTCAGCTGCTCTCTCCCTGCTGCTACTGTCAGGCTAAGCCTCTCTGACCCCATTCTCTTTTACTTGGTCCCAGCAACAGCAACTGTAGGTATCACTGCTATCTGTTCTCTATTCTGACCCCTTTCAGCATTTACAATAGAAGAAGAGGTGGCTGGCATGTTCTCTTTAATGCAAATACTAATTCTGGGAAGCACAGACAGCCAATGAAGGGAGAGATGCAGGAAGGACTACAGAGAAACAGAGCAGCTTATTCACTCTGTCTTTTACAGTATTCTTACCCTAGTGTAACCATAAGAAGTAGAAATCCAATTTAGTAGTAGCTCAAAAGAAAAGTAATAATTAAACAAAAAGAGCAGTAGTTTAAAAGAAAAAAAAAAAAAGCAGTTGCCCCAAATTTGTCATCTATTTCTGTGGGAGAAGAATATCTTTTCTCTTTACTCAGTCTTAGATTAATGCTTCCTCTGACTAGAATGTTGTCTCTAAAGCTCATATTGAAATCTTATTATTGTTTATTATTTTATTTTTGTTATTAATGTGTGTAGATTCGATCTGAGCTGACCTCGCTGAGATCTACCTGCCTCTGCTTCCCAAGTGCTGGAAATAAAAGTGTGCAGCACCACGTGAAAAATCGAACAGTCTGTATTCATCTCTATAAAACAATATTTTTGCAGTACTCCATTTCTTTGAAAACTGGATATTTCTTTTATACTGTTTACTATGTAATCATACTTATAATATAAATATATTAATCACGTATTAAGTGATATAGAGCTAACACATGAGAAACAGTAAATATTATATAAATAATGGCCTTTTATAAAAATTATATGGTCTGTTGCAACAGGTTTAAAGAAAGACTTAAAGTTTACCATCTTGAATTTCTTCATAATTAGCACATATGATAATACCCAAACGGTTTTCTTTTTCATTAATAATTTTTATTTTCTGGCTGATAATAAGAGTTCTTAGAAGGCTGGGGCTGGAGAGGTGGATCAGCACTTAAAAGTGCTGACTGCTCTTGCAGAGGACCTGGGTTTGATTCCCAGCACCCAGAGGGAAGCTAGAAACCATCCATAATTCTAGTTCCAGGGGATCTGACACATTCCTCTGACCTCCATGGGCACTGCATGATAAGTGGGTGCACTTACACATAGGCAAGGAAAACACTCATACACACGTAAAGTAGAAATAATAAATAAAATGTTTTAAAAAGGAGTTCTTAGAAAGCCTTACTGATGAATTGAGATAAACTTTAGTTCAGTTTATTGTTTTGGACACATTTTATTAGTTTTATGTGTTTGATCATTTTGAGTTTTATCTTTGATACTAAATCTGCACAGACTACATCCAGGCTACTTGCCAAGGACTGCAGCTATTTTAAAATCATTTTTTTTAATTTAATACTTTTTATGTATTTTTATTTTATGTATATGATTGTAATGTCTACATATATGTAAGTGCACCCATGTTGTGCAGTGACCTCGGATGTCAGAAGAGGGTGTCAGATCCTCTGGAACTGGAGTTAAGGACAGTTGTTAGCTGCCACATAAGTGCTGGGAATCGAGTCCAGGTCCTCTGCAAGAACAACCAGTGCTCTTAACCACCGAGCCGTCTCTCCATCCCAGAACTATTTTATTTTTTAATTTCCTAATTATCCTCGTGATTAATTCTGTAGATGTGGAAGTCAGAACAAAAGACAACATCACTTTGCTCCCTGTGCATGGTGACAGAGTATATAAGCAAGCTCGAAGACACTATTTTTCCCTGATTTATCTATAATTACCCGTGCATTTACTAATATACCTGTTTATTGCACACCATGCAGAGCATTAACAAGTCACTTGAGTTTTGAATTATAAAAGCTAAGCATTACGTTTTGACAGTGGTGAGGTCAGAAATTCTATGTGAAGGGAGGCTTAGGTATTAGCAGTCTGGTTTACTTGCTGTTACCTGAAAGTGTTCTTAGAATTTTCTTCTTTTACACTAAAATTAGAAGTCCAAGGTGAATGGCTAACCACCTGATTAACTAATGATCCTCTTTCCCTTGGGCTCCTTTTTACAGTCATCTCCTACACTGAGGCAGAAAAGGTCTTGGTTGTCGACCAAGTAGGATGGAAGGAGAATGAGTTTTCAAGCCAGGCCATAAAGGCTGCTATGATCTCTGTGTGATGATTTCAAATATCCATTCTGGGGAAAGCCCTGCCAGCATGGGGTATCAGTTGAGGGTTCCTTAGCAGAAGGAGAGTAGAGCACTGAGGCCTCCTGCTAACAGTCAACACTCAGATGCTAGTCTTAGCAGTGAAGAAGTTGACTTGCCAGCCATTTCAGTCCTCTAGGTAAGAGTGGCTCGTGAGAGGCTACTGGCCAGGACCTCCCCAGCCTCATTGACAGCCACATTGTGTGCTGAGAGACTGTCAGAACCATCTCAGATCCATTAATGCCACAAGTGCATTGTTTCAACCCCCTAAGCTTGGGATTATTTTGGAAACATCATGATATAACCTCTGCATATTATGTATTTCCTTGATTTGACATTAGAGAGAGAATGCAGGTAGCTGTATTTATCTTGTGGCTTTAATCTGTTTACAAATCCACAGTGCTCATCTCATTTGGGATTTAATCATACTTCCTTTGTTGCCAAACTTCTTGTGTTTGTCTGAATGATTTCTTACTTGAAAACTTGTGAACTCTAAGCTGACACTGTAAGGTAGTCAGGAATGGAACCCATTTAGAACCCTGAAGCCTGCATTGTACAGCCAGAGGTCAGCATCCTCCTGTGGGTGCCCTTCTCGGACTGGCATAGACTCTGCTTCCCTTACGCATGATCTTGAGCTTGCTCTACATTAACAGAGTCGAGGTCATATCTCATTCCCTCTGCTGTGTGATCTTGCAGTTTGTGTTCTCTCCAATCTTGTTTTCCTGGCATAGTTTCTTTAATCCACCTGAAGAGTCAAATTATTCCATCTCATTACTTTATAGAAACTGGGACCATCATTTCCTGGTCAGTTTCTGACCTTATTCCTATAGGCACTGTACACTGTGGCCTAGTCTGCTGCTATTAGACATAAGGTTGGGACTCTGAAGTCACAAGTGGATTATCTGCAGTCAGGGCAAAAATATGTTAGGTTCATTAAAATTAAATTTGAATCAGGCATATGGCACACAGAGAACTTGGCATATATAATATAGTTCCTAGCCTAAAAATAGCATTAAAAAAATCTCATTTCATTTTCCATATGTACATTCAAAGAACTTTCAACTACCATAACACTAACCATATAGTTTTTTGGACACATTGAATTTTTATCCAAATTTTCTTTTAAGCTTGTCTTTTTTCATTTGAATACTGAAGTCATTTTTTTTGAATCAGAAAGGAAAGCAGGCAGTAAGGAATTTAGCTTACTGTAAAACTTACATATATGCAGTTTATCAAAAAGTGTCTTTCAATGGTAAAAACTTTCAGACAAGGATGAGGACAAAGAAAGGAATAACTTAGGTGAAAATCCAACAGCTTGCACATTAGTGGCCAAAGAAAATTGCTGTTTAGTACTATAGCATGGTGTTCTGTTGTTAGATATCTTACTGTTGTTACTTTCCATCACTTAACATATAATCACATCCTCCTACTCTAAAATTAAGGCAAATTACTAAAAGAATTAATAAAAGATTGTTTCCACCATCAGAAATCTGTTCCACTGAATGACATATTCAATAGAAGGTGTATATTAACTTCTGAAGTAATTTTATATTACAGTTGTATATAAGTTATTGAATTGTGAGGTCTACAATTTTGAAATGGCTATTGTCCAAGAGATCAGAACTGATAATTTTATGGTTTATTAAAGAGTAAGTCAAGTCTTCACAAGATTATGTGAAGAAAATGATCTAATCTAAAGTCTCATTTGCTTTTTTTTAAAAAAGAATTTATCAACTTGTTTACTTGAAACAGTCTCATATAGACCAGGGTGGTCTTGAAGACTTAATCCTCCTACTTCCATTTCTCAAGTGCTGAGATTATAAGCATACACCACCATACTCAGATTGGTGGATTTTAAATTACATTTTCTTATACTACTAAACTACTTTTAGTTATATTTTTGTAATTTTCATACAATATAGTTTGCTTGAATTTAAACCCACTTCCCTCTCCACACCTCCTCCTCTACCCTTGCCCAATTTAATGAACATATATATATGTATTAGAGTAGATACAGGTAAAATATCAAAGCTAGGTTAAAACAAAAAAAGAAATCATTGAAAAAATGCTAGATGGAGAACTCTGATAAGAGATTGAGGAAGTCTTAATGTTTGATGTGAGAGATTACATGACAAGACATGTATCATGGAAGTCCATATATGATGTGCTAAGAATTTGGAAGATGGGACTGGAGAGATGCTCAGCAGTTAAGAGTGCTTCTCTTGAAATGGAGTTAGATTTTGTTCTCAGCACTCACATGGGATGGTTCACAATCACCTATAACTCCAGTTCCAAGTGTTCTGATACATTCTCCTTGCTTCCATGGACACCTTAATTGAGTGTATGCATGTATACGGTGCACATATAGACAAGAAGGTATACACATACAAATAAAAAATAATTTGGAGGAGACATTTCCTGTGTTTGACTATATTATATATAATATATATCTGGGGGGTGCACATAAACATATCTGTTTTAAGAATTCAGTAGTGTAATTAATCTCCATTTACAATATATGTATGCTTTAGTGTATGAAAGATGAAGTAATATGACAAAAAAAGACATTCAAATATATGAATACCTGTTTAAATTCAAAACAAAATTATAGTTAACAGAATTAATGAATTGAGAGTATAAGTAGAAATTTTGTTTTTAATATTTGCAAACATTCCCAGATCACTAATTTTCAAGCTCGATTGTGTATTATAATTTATATTTAAATATTCATACTTTTTGTCTGCACACTGTTGTTTTCACAAAGGCACTTGTAATCATCCATCTGAGGCTAGAGAATGAAGGAGCCCCATGCTGCTAGTGGCACCGGTGGACTTCATTGATAAGTCAATTGACAGCTTGAGTTAAAACTAATAGTTTCCACATCTCTTGCAGGAACATATAATAATGGAATTAGCTAAGTAAGAGGGCAGACACCACAGTAAACATAGACACACATTATGTATGTAATATACTTATGTCTATACAACTGATAGAAGTTTTTAATAGTTTTTGAGCCCATTACTTTGTGCTATCCTCTAATCTTAGGCCCAGTTTTAGATTCATAAGAAAATTAAGACCTTTGTAAATGGCAAGAATCAACATAATGGAACTTATTAAAATGGTGTATTTGAAGACTTGTCTAGATATGCTAATATCAATGAATAATCATGATGCCAATTTATATGTACTTATTACAAAGTCATAGGTGGAACACAAATGCCTTTGTATTCCTACACCTCATATGACATCAGGAAGAATCAGTGGAGAAATGTGTAAAAGAGGAGTCTTGGTTATATTTCTACAGTAATTAAAGTGTTTAATTTACTGTAAATTTTAACTTTGTTTCCTAATAACGATTATATTCTAAATAGATCATAATGCTTTACGCAATTTCTTCCTTATTTTGTCTTGTTGAGAATCAAGGCCAGGGTTTGTGCACACTATCCCTTTCCTAGTCCGCTACATTTTCAGCTCCTATTAGATTCAGCTTTTAAATTATGTAATATCTTAATAAATTTATATATATAATATTCATTGTCTTGGACTTTGAATAATTTAGATTTCCATGGAGTATACATTTAATAAGTGTTTATTAGATTTAATATACATTCTATATAATAGGAAATCATGAGAATGCTGTACTGTTAGGACATTTTAAATAATATCTTACAATGTTTGCTAATCTTTTACGACAAATTTTGATTACTTATCTTATCTTTCTACATAGCTGATTGGCCTTCAAACTTTTCCTGGGCTTTCATTTAATGTTTGCGACTTGTTTTAGCTTTCAACTGAAAATTTTTATAAAATATATTTAACTGGGCATGGTGGCTCTTAATCTGCAATTGTAACACTTAGGAATCGAAGTCAAAAGGACTGCTAAGAGTTTGTGGCCAGCCTGAGCTACCCAATCATTTCCAGGCTAGTAGGAATAGTGTGTGAGCTTTTCTTCAGTAGAGTAAAAGGCAAAATAATGTTAGTTTTTGGCTTAATGAATTATATCATTAATCAACTAAAATAATAATTTCCATCTACTATTTATTCTTCATTATTATTTTGTTAATATTTTAAAGAATCAAAAATAGTTTACTAAGAAAGTGAAACCACTCCTAATAATGAAAGTGAGCAAGAGTCGGAAAAGGTCGGGGCTCGAAGCACGTTTTATTAATTTTTATGTCTTTAGTTGTTTGTTCACTGACAGTATTTATATTGCATTTAATATTGTGCCATGTGATTTATTGGCTTTTATTTTTGTTTATGTAAATTGTATTGATGATTCTCACCTGGCATACTAATATTATGCTTTTACCAAGCTTTTACCATTCACTGAATGAAGATTTTCTCTGATCAAACGTCCGGATAAATTTCACCCCTATTTTGTTTACAGTTTAGTCTTTAGTGAGAAGCTCTACAGTCCCCATGGCTCTCCTGTGATTATCAAGTAATAGCCTTAGCGCTGTAGACTTTACAAAATGAATTATGAACATGTCCATCTTCATTTAACAATATCAAATATAATTGGAGGTATATGGTTTCTTAAATTTAGTAACTATGACAGAAACCTTAGATCTTAAACTGTGTAAGAAACAAAAATAGTTCAGTAAGTATTGCTGTTATTTTTATTCAGGGTTCTCTTCATGTTGAGTTTAAAAACTTTTTATTTCCTAGAATTTTTCATGATACCCATATTATTAAATATTTAAAATTATGTTTACACTATTCCTTCTTACCTACTGTACACATAGAGAAAGGAAAAAGGGAAAAGTAGTTGGCTCCTGAGGAAAAAATTCAAGATTGACCTCTGGCCACCACACGTACCTACCTATACTTTCTTTCTCTCCCTCTCTCTCTCTCTCTCTCTCTCTCTCTCTCTTTCTTTCTGAAACAATGATGATGTAGAAGTGCATTATATTGAGGGGACATACACCCTCTTCCCTAGCCTACTATATTATATAGTCTTTCTGTTTTACTTGATATTACAGCAATAAATTCTGCATATTATTTTCTAACTAAAACCCTTGGGTCTACAGGTTGAGCTCCCTTTTTGTTATGTTTGATTGAAATTGCAATTACATAGTTATTTTGCCAAGGAATTTCACTTGTTTTAACACTTTTCTGTGTATCTGTTTATCTCACATAACTGCCAATGTTAATGCCTGTACAAAATCTGCTTTTTCAAATTCTCTAGAAAATAGAAAGTTTTCTTTGTAGTATGTTTTGTGACCAATCTTGAAAACTGAGTGAACCTTAAAAAACACTTCCATTTAGAGCAAACCATTCAGTGGGGGAACAGTAAATCAGTAATTACACTGTTGTGACTGTTTCTTATGCCTTTCTTTTGATGAATTAAAGAAGCAGGCTCATTCTAGGTTTAGTAATTTCATAGCAATTCCATCATTCTTCCACATTTTATGTTACATTTTTAGCTTATATAACTTCAGGCTTTATCCACTCTGGCAGTAGTATCAACTGAGAGTGCCTGTGTGGTCTATACTCTGCTCATTCTTGTGTGTCTGCCCCTGACCCTAATGTCTTTAGTTGTCTGCAATGTCTGTGCTGTAACTCACCACTGGGAAATTTAACCCTCTCTAGTCTCTTAGTGAGTGCTCACTCATCTTTCACACTTTGCCAAACCGTGTCTTTCAGAAAGTTCTCCTTGCCCCTTCATTTCCTTATGTCTTTTTAGGCAATAAAAGCATTTATATCACTATGCATCTTGCTAACATAAGCACATTGCATGAGTAACTTGAAATTTCTGTCATAATTAGAGTACTTCATATCTCCAGAATGAGAACACAACGTACTAGAATAGGACGTGCTATCTGACTAACACTGGTGTGTTGCTGCACTGACTACAGTGCCCGGCACAAGGCGGACTTTAAGGCAAATTCTGGAGTATGTAGAAATATGAGGAAGCATAAATCAGAAAAATCAGGATTTCTGGATATGACTCAGTCTTTCCTGAGCCCATGGAAGAAGATCTAATTCCATTTCCATTATAACTGCTTGATTTTATCATGAAGAAATGCTTCATCTGAAACTTTTTGTTCGTTTTTTATTCTTGAAATATAGGACATTACTTGGTACTTTCTGGTAAGCTGTGATGTTTCTGGTTGTTGAACCTCCACCACGTTTTTTCGGGGGTGTATAACAGCGCCCACTTCCTACACTCCATGATCCTCCTGGGGGCTTTCTGGTTGCCATTACCCATGTGACTTCCTATAGCACAGGTCCTGCCCTGCAGACCATCATTCTGTGTTGCCCACCCTTGCTGGATTTCTGTCTTTATCTCTCTAGCGCATGGCATTGGCTGATTCTGTGGTTCTCTACCAGGCCTACCTCTTCACCCTGAGAATAACAGCTGCTGTTTCACTGTATCGTTTCAGTGTACTTTGCTGAGAAGTAAATATGGTTTATATTAAAAAAAAATGGTGTGATAATACCTGTACACACTGTGTAATTAGTATCCCAATGAACTGAATTAAATAGCTCATTACCACCAATGGGAGCATGATCTCACCAAAGATTTTCATCTTGTAACTGGAGATTTGAACTCTTGACTTACTTATTTAAGTAAGCAACTGGAACATCACTACAATATGGGCTGAGATACACAAGTATTATTTCCACACATTTAAACAAATATTAGTAAGGAGTTAAAAAACAATAGAAAAATGCTGAAATACCTAATGATTTATTTTTAAAAGATATTTATTGCAGGTTCCCAGAACTGCATGTGATGAGCTTCAGCATCAAACGAAGAGAGCTAGATGCCTTCTTGGTGCCCCTACATGCACGTGTGGATTGAATTTAAGACAAATGAAAGAATCAAAACACTCAGGAGCCATTAGATGTGTAAAGAGTTCCTATTAGTTGCCCCTTCTTTTACTTTTTATTGGTTTTCTTTTTAAAAAATTTTTATTTATTTTTAAATATTTTATTCTTATTTTTTAGTTTTATGCATGTGAGTGTATTGCCTACATGTGTGTAGGTGTACCCGTGTCATGCAATACCCACAGAGGTCAGAAGAGGGTGTCACATCCACTGGAATTGTACTTACAGGTTGTTGTTAGCTGCCATGTTGTGCTGGGAGCCAAACCCAGGGCCTCTTCAAGAGTAGCCCATGCTCCTAACCACTGAGTCATTTCTCTAGTCTTATATTGGTTTTCTTACATTTTATAGAATTTGTGTCTACACGTCTACATCTAGTTCCCTTTATTTCTGTACTAATATTTTAACTGTTTATTAATTTATATTCTGTTTAGTATTTCATAAACCCATTCTCTACAAATATGCACTATGACCTGAAATCAGCAAGATAGTTATCATTCTTTCTGGTTTAAAGCAAGGAGTATGTAAGCATAAATACAACCTGTGTTTAGGATGTTGTGCCTAGAAGCACTCTGCTTCATTGTGGGTAGTTAACATTGTAAGAGAATATTATATATTGTGATAAATGGTAAAGACTTTGTAACTGTTTTTATTTGTGACTTTAAACTGTCAACTAACTGAATGGTTTTAATGACCAACATTTGTTCTAAATGTATATTTCCTCAAAATTAGCTTATTCTATTTTTTTATTATTTTTATTTTATGTGTATGAGTGTATTACCTACATGTAGGTTGTGCAATGACAGCAGAGGACAGAAGAGGCTGTCTGATCCCCTGGAACTGGATTTACAGACAGTTGTTAGCTCCCATGTGGGTGCTAAGATTCAGTTATTTTAAGTGGCATAAAAATATTCTTTGTTCTTAAAAATACTTTATTCCAAAGAATATTTGGCTATTTCAGGAACTGCATACCATGCCCCACTTTGTTCTTAAGCTATAGATACCTTTCACATGTACTGTCAGTACTTTGCATATGCATTCATTTCTAGATTGACCTTTTTAGCAGTTATTCAAATCACTATTCAGCTAACATTTTTTTTCTGATTGTCTTTCTCTTCTTTTTCTTTTTGGCATGCTGCAGTAGCTAACATATTATGGAGAGAAGAAGGTACTAAATTCAATTATATTTTATATTGAGTTTGCTTAATTTTTATTATATTTGAAAACTATTATTAGTTCAATATTTGGATTATTATTTTATTTTGATTTAATGTTTTGTTTTATTGTACTTCAATATTCTAATATAAACCTGGTACTATTAAAATATAGTGGTACATGCCTGTAGTCCCAGCACTTGGGAGCCAGAGGCAGGTGGATATCTGTGAATTCAAGGCCAGCCTGGTCTACATAGTGAGTTCCAGGACAGCTGGGGCTACAGGGAGACCCTGTTTCAAAAAGACCAATATATATATTAGGCCAGCATAATGGCACAGTGAGTGAAAACATTTGCAGCCAAGCCTGATGACCTGAAATCTAATTCTGTGACATACATGGTAGAAGGACAGAGCCAACCTCCACAAGCTGTCCTCTAATCTCCTTCCAAATGCTATGCCATGCACACACACACACACACACCCTCCCACACATGCTAAAATAAATTTAAAAATATTTGTTGCTTTGATTCACTATTAATAGTCAGAATCTTTCATTGCAGTATCTTCAAATAGTTTTAAAATATAAAATTAGGTCAAAATAGTATAAACAATTTCACTTTACATGTTTTGTGTAGTAAACCTTTTTAAAAAGGGTAAAAATAACTATATAAGCTATTGCTTTACCAAAAGGATAATGAGTTATGTAAGATAATGAGTCACCTATTTGATGAATGATGAGAATGTATTCTCCCTCTCTGTAGAATACAGGAAGAGTGACTTGCTTTGTATCACAGTTTTCTTAACATTCAAATTTCTATGCTAGTCCTTAATACTCAGTAGAGTTGTGCTTAGTTCCTTAGATGTAGTCAGCACTGAATAGTGGTGTACAGTTTCTCTTAGTGCTGTAATGCCATTGTCTTCTTCACTTACTGACAAAGACTGGAACAAATGTGCTTTACTCCGAGTCATATCTATGCTTTAATTAATTTGTTAGGGGAAAAGTGTATGAGTCTTCACTACAGTCCTGACGAGCAGTGAACCAAGCCACATTCACAGTCCCAAATATACTTCCTTTGCAACTGCAGTTTCAGACCTGAACCACGGGTGCTGCCCTCTCTGAGGGTGTCTCATGGGAATCAAGTGTTTCTGGGTGTTTGCCATTTCAACTGTGTTGCCCGTGAGAAGGCATTCTACCAAAGGCATTTGCCCTTTGTTATCTGATGCTCCTCAAATCTCTTTTATGAGTCCCTTTAAAAGTCAACAAAAGCACGTATAATGTAACTATGCTATCCTTTGATTCAGCTTGAATATTTTACCTTTGAATGCACATAACTCAATTGTATTGAAACTATCATTGATATATCTGTTAGCATCTCTTAAACTGTCTTTCCCTTTACATCAAATAAATATTTCTCTGGACAGTCAAACAACTGATTTCCTTCCATCTTATGGAAATCACAATGTCTGTGGAGTGGGAGATCAACTACCAGAAGTCTGGTTTGCAGCAGAGCAGAGGCAGCTGCTTCTTACACAGTGCTTGACTCACATTGGGCACCCTCTTCCTAAATGTGTGATATGTGAATCAACTTTGACTTATGCAAATGCCATAATATTATTAATTTATAATAGTAGTCAATGCATGGTAAATGTATAAAGATATTCATAAAATACTTATTCACTGAAGGATATCTTAGATGGCTAGATAAAAGGACTGTTCTTAAGCATGGCATTCTGATTAATTGACCTAGAGTGAGGCAGTACACACCTCTGGATTATTACTGCCTATAAAAGACCTTGACATAATCACTCTCAAAAGACTTTATATAGTAAAACTAAAACAATAAGCAATATATTTATTTTCTGTTGCTCTGGAAAGTAAACCTAGGTATTTAGAGATAAGCAACTCTTAATTTGGTTGAACATAACATAAAGACTTAATTTCCATGTACTGGTATGATTTTACCCTGTCTCTGAAGAGTATTAGCTACAAAATCAGAACACAAAGAACGGGAACATTCAGAAATTTTACTTTAAGAGCATGTGCTTAACATATTCATTACCCAGTATGCAAAAATAAAATGAAGCAAAACCTGAAAACTTATATTCATGATGACTTTTCAAGGGGAGAAATTCCTATATTAATATTTAGCTAAAATGGTATTTCATTTATATACATACACATATATGTACACATATATTTTAATCATTGAAAAATAAAAAGGCATAAGAAATTATCTTATAAGCTATTTTTTAATATTTTATTTATTATATTTGTATGTGTATGAGTGTATGTCATGCAAAGCCTGTGGAGGTCAGAAAAGGATATATGATCCCCTAGAACTGGAGTTACAGACAGTTGTCAGTTTGGGAATCAAACCCAGGTCCTCTGCAAGAGCAGCCAGTGCTCTTAACAACTGAGCCAACACTCTAGCCCCTTTAAAAACTATTAAAACCTATTGAAGCACCTTTGGTTACCAAACCATCATAGAATTGTAATTTGCATGGAGCATCTTATAAATGCTAAAGTCATTTAACAACTGAAGGCAGAAAAATATCACCACAAAGTCATTGTAATCAGCTTAAACACCCATTCCATACCAGGAATGAATCAAATGCTATTGGTACAAATGCTACTATCCTTAAGTAACAACAGAATAAACAGGTGGCAGCACCATCCTCAGCAGTGTCCCAGCCCCAGCAAATGCATATGAATATGCATTATATCCATTTGTTTTCCAGTGCATTTTGTGTGTTGATATTTTCAGTATTAATTAGAAAATCCTCTGGGAAATAGATTCTTCTTATAAGAGTACATGTAGGGGCTGGAGAGATGGCTCAGCAATTAAGAACACTGACTGTTCTTGCAGAAGACCCTGGTTCGAATCCCAGAACCCAGATGGCAGCTAACAACTGTCTGAAACTCTAGTTTCAGGGGATCTGACAGCATCTCTGTCCTCTGTGGGCATTGCATGATATGGGTGCACTTACCTACACACAGGCAATACTCGCAAACACATGAAATAAAAATAATAAAACGTTTTTAAAAAGGGGTACATGTAATTCTTCCTTAAGTCTGTCCTCTGCATAGAAGAAAGACAGAGCAGAAAGAAACAAACTAAAACATGGATTAATTTTTAGATCCAGGGTACACCACTAGATTAACATTTGATCTGGGGAGATAGAGTAGATGTGTCTGTCCCCACCAAGGGATAAAAAATTGGAAAGAGAAAAACAAAAACAAAACAAACAAACAAAAAAACCAGAGCCAAATACACCGCCTGCATGGGGTATCAACCTTTATTGGAACTAGAATGCTAAACAATGTCACTGACGCCAAGAGTTTTGTAATGACCTGGAACACTGTGCTTTAATGAAAACAGTGTAATTGAAAACTATATGATTAATTATTATTCAATTTGAGAATCAGAACCACTTCATCTGTAAAGTGTTATTGGAACTGAAACAGCTATTATTGAAGTGTGTTATTTCTCTTATGGATTTACATGTCAGAACTTGAAGCAAAACCATTGAATATGTGGTAGTTAACTTACTTAAAATTGGATATCATAGAGAAACAGAAATTTAGCATAGAAGTGAAAACAGGAAATAAAAATGGACTTGAGGAAAAATGAGGACCATAATGAAATTATGGTGATGCACTGAATCCTCAGTTGTTTTTTTGTATGCTGGTTCAAAGAAAGATGTCACCTAAAAATCACAAGTTAATGTTTCATTAAATCTTACTGTGTGCCAATCACTGTGCTAAATCTGTCCCTCTCTATCTCATTAACTTCTTACAATAGCTGAGTGGTACATGTTACCTCTAGATTCAATATGGGGGAGACTACTTAGCATCCCATGGCCCCAAAGTGTTTTCACAGTGTTATCAGAGCATGCAACTTATCTCCCTGTGCTGCTTTCTATCAAGGCCACTTGCCAAAAATATCGATATAGAAATTTAATAGTTTTAATATGTGCAAATGCATTGCTGTCTTTTTACTCAGGAAGCTAAAAAATGCCTCAAATAAAAATCTATGTCTGCAGTTCCCATCATCTCTACCATCAGGAAATTTGTGTTACTCTGTGTTGAGTATATTTTAATAAATTAACATACACATGATAGTATAGCCGCAAGTTTAAGTGGAAACATACCTGGTTCATATGGTCACACAACAAAATTAATTGTTATAAATACAATTTAAAGAACAAAATATGTTTTGCACACAAAAATAAATGGCAACATATTATGTTGTAGGTGAGGAGGAACAGAATTTACAAAAAAACTCATGAGACAAAAGTAACATTTTATTTCCCAAACACAGTGGTTGATACATACGTTAATTTTAAAAGTTTTGCTTGAATTAATATATAAAGAATGAAATGTATTTAACTCACATTATTTTCTTTAAACATCAAATTATCTTACCACTGAAGAATTTTTTAAATCAACAAAACAAATTAAATCTTAGATTAAGGTATGCATATCTCATATATATCTTGTAGCCTGCAATGTGTTTTGTAATTTATAAAATTATTGATGTGGATTCATATTTTCGACTTGAGATAGAATTTTAGGGTTGAAAAGAGTGACTTGGATAAATTACATGGTTTTTAAAGGACATTTCAACTCAGAAATCACATCAGTACAACAATTCAGGGCATAATTTTAGGGCATAATTTTAACCATCCATGAAAAACATGGTTAAAAAAAAGTAATGGCAGTATCAAGAGAGGTGAGGGATGGAAATTATATATATTGTTGCTGTTTTGTTGTTCTTTTTGAGACAGGGTCTCCCTGTAGCTCCAGCTGTCCTGAAACCCACTATGTAGACCAGGCTGGCCTTGAACTCACAGAGATCCGCCGGCCTCTGCTCCCCGAGTGCTGGGATTAAAGGCATGCACCACCACCCTTGGCTGGAAATATATATTTTTTTAATGAGCAAACATTCTGAATTCTAAAACATTAAATTACTGATAGTACCCAGCAGAATTTTTGAGGAACTTAGGAAAGGAAGTTTTGTTCACTCAAAAATGAGAAGAGCTTTGTAATAACTATCAAATGCACAGATATCGTCACAGCCGAGGCAGATACCACATTGTGATATGGTTATGTTTGTTTCTAAGTTTCAATAACAATTTTCAGGAGCCAATAATGTTAAATTTTTATTAGTGACTAGCATATGTCAGCCCGTTAGTGTTTACATATTTTCTTTATTTATCAAATAAAAAGTTTTAACATAAACAATGATCTTTTCTAAGCTTTATTCTGTGGATATGAGATTTATATTCCTTTATGCACAACTATCCATATAAGTAAAAACCTGACAATAACTGAGCTATTTCTTATGTAAATTATTATGAAAATGTGACTTGAGGGACTGCAGATATGGCTCAGTGGTGAAGAGCATTGGCTGTTATTGCACAGGATCCAGCATCGATTCCCAGCACCCACATGGCAGCTAACAATTTTAACACCAGTTCCAAGGGCTCTGATGCCCTATACTGATCTCCATGATCTTTGAATGACATGGGTGCACTTACATACATACAGGCAATACACTCATATACATAAAACAAAAATAATAAATAAAATTTTTAAAAATTAAAAAAAAAAAAGAAGAGCAGGGGCCAGGGGAGCAAGCCAGTAAGTAGTTTTCCTCTGTGGCCTGTGCTCCAGCTCCTGCCTCCAGGTTCTTGTCCTGAGTTCCTACCTTGGGCTCCCTGATGAACTGTGCTCATATACATAAAACAAAAATAATAAATAAAATATTTTAATTAAAAATGTGATGAATTTGGGGTTTTTTGCTTGTTTTTTTTTTTTTAAATTTTTTCCTTTCTGCTGCTGCTCAGGGTTACCCCATCTTCCTGTGCTATTCCCTGGAACTACAGCAATTAACAGATGAATGTTACATGTGTTAAAACCTGAGTCCTATAAATTATTGATGAAGTCATATGACATTTTTAGTAATCTGGAATCATTAAAATACATATGCAATATTGAGTGAAGTAACTTCATGTTCTGCAAGAAAAAGTGCAAACATGTTATGTATAAAAAAACCCAAAGTTGTCATTAAATGAGTACATTTTCTACAAAAAAAAATAGAACAAATCTACATGGCTAAAATTTATGACCTTTATATTCAGTAGTAGCCTACGTATAAATTTAAATATGCTTTAACTTCAGTAAACAAATACTTGTATGAGTCAGGAAACTTTTAGTGTGTCCATGAATGGAAAGCCTGAAACTGGATTTAATAGGTTTGAGAGTTGATCTCATTTAAGAAAAAAATAATTCTGAAATCAATTTTGTTGTTAAAATTTAAATGAATTACATCACTCTTTGCAAATACTTTGAGTACTTAAATAATTTAAGCAACTACTGATTTTTTGTCATATGATTTCAATATCACCCCACATCTTTCAAAGAACAAGTAATATCATTTGATTATATAAAATGTTATTTGGTTGAATAAATTTGAAACAACACAATTGTCAAAAGAAACCATGTATATTGAGATTTAAAAAAGAAGTCTTTATCAGCTCAGGCTAAGTGGGATCAATAAGAGCAGAAGCAAAGTCACAGAGACAGGTGCGTGATTATGTAGAGCCCCAGAGCAGGTGTGTATACTCCCAGGACAGGTGTTCTCTTGTATGTGGGAGCCACAGACAGCTGTGTATGCTCCCAGGACAGGTGTGCATGAGGATATGGTGGTATCTCTAGGACTCAGGTTTGGGCTAACCTCAATCACATTCCAAGTGTTATCCATTCACTTTATGGCCCACTTGGTGTGGATTTATAAAGAGGAATTTCTGATATGACATGTATTCAGATCTGTATTGGGCAAAAAGGTAAAACGATATTTGAAAAATTAAACAAATTCTTCTAAGAAGTTCAATTAGTTTATTTTAAATGTAGAAATAGACTCCCAACATTATGACTATAAAAAAATTTAAGTATAAACTCATTTAAAACCTTTATGTAGGATGGTTGACAAGAATTAGTACAGTATCTGTTCTCTCAAACATGGTACAGTTTGAATTTTTATTTCTAAAAGTCTTCGCATACTATAAACTCCCAAATGAGTAAAATTAACTTTATTCTCAGGAAATTCAGATAAAAATATTTCGATGAATTGATTCTTCATTGCTTAATTTTACTCGTTAACTAATATCTATGTTAAGTATGGAAGGGATCTCATGTAATCTGTGTCAAGGAATTCACAATTCCATCTGTACTTATTTTAAGACCTATGAAACATGTACTGAATTATATGAAGTACACCACTTCATTGTAGATCACAAAAAAATCAAGAAAAATGCCAACTCATGTCTCACAGTGACTCAGGATGCAGAGAAGGTCCCGTGTGGTTTGATTAATTAGCATCACACAACTTCAAAAATGTATCCCCTACCAGGGATATGAAGGAAGCTGAGTTTTTGTTATACAAGTTTCTGTTAATTCTATTTTGAACTTTTGAATGTGTTTTATTCCTAAGGTCTGGGAATTGGGAACATGTTCTATGTTTTTTATGAAGATGGAATCAAAGTGATACAACCCATAGAATGTGAATTTCAGAGGCACATTAAGCCTAGTGAAAAGCTCCTTGGATTTCAGGCAAGTATCTTAAAAATTCTTTCACAGTTTTATGAAAGAAATTTTGTAAAATAAAATTATATTTTGGAAATACAATGAAACCTGTTCCTATGTAAAGCTCATGAGAGGAGGGAAATTATAAACTTATTATACAGGTTGTTAGTCTACGAAGGTTTTATATATGAGAAGGAAAATCAGATAATATGGTTTTTATTTTAATACTTATTTGTAATAAAATGAATTTGATAGATGTGAAATTTCCACAATGAGTACAGCATGCCATGGGCTTCTTAATTTAAAAATCTCCCATTATTTGAGGACAGTCATTTTTTTTAATAAAAGAAAATTGCATGTAAATAATTTTGGGTATGTTAGGTTATAAATATTAATTCCTTCATTTCATTTTTCATGAGTTCTCATTAGATTTGAAAATTTACATTTAAATTGGAAAAATCAGTTCCTAAAGGTATTTATTTTTATCTCATTTTTACCATAAAGATATTCATCTTTAAATTTTCAGTACAATATTTAAATATCAAAAAGATCTCTGACAAAATATGTATTAATATTAAAGAGCATTTTGTCTCTTAGTTTTGTAAGATGGTAAGTAATGAGCACATAAGAAACAATTTTAAATTGCCATACCTACATAATTCTCTAGATAAGTTATATACATTAAGATATGTAACACCATCTCTCTGGTCTCTTCTCACTCTATTTTATTGAATTTTTGTGAATTTCATACAATGTATTTTGATCAGCATCCCTTTTATACTCTCCCACATCAGAATTCATGTGTTTGTCATACATATTTAGGGCTCTGGAGTCAAGTTTGTGTCCCCAAATTTCCTTCAATGTGCATGCATCCACTGGAGCCTGGTTAACCTATCTAGAATCTCACAGAAAATGAACTCTCCCTCTCCCTGTAGTTATTGGTTGCTAATAGTTCCTCAGCTGTGGTTGGGGCTTCTGACACTCTTCCCCACTTGTATGCTAGAATTTTGTCTGGCTTCAGTGTCTCTGAGTCTTATACATGCTGTCACCATTGCTGTGGGTTCATATGAGTAATGTACCAGCTCTCCCAAAAATTCTCTTTCCTCGTGGTCATCCACTACCTCAGGCTCTTACCATCTTTCTTCCCCCTCTTCTCCAACAGCCTCAGAGTCTTGGGTGGCAGAGCTTAAATATTCAGGGATAAGCACTTTGCTGTCTCTTAGTCTCTGTACTTTGGCCAGTTGTGGCTTCTTCGATTAATCATCTGTTGCATGAGGAAGCTTCCCTGGTGAGAGTTGAGAGATGCATTAATACTCTTCCTGCCCTCTGTTCCACTGCTTTGTGAGCCTTAGGTATAGAGGTTGCATTGTAGCTGTGTCACTTAGGTCCGTATACTTACTGCTCTAAACACACAGAGGCCAGTGCTGCTATTGTACACTGATGTATGAAGACGGCAGTTGGCAACTGAAAGCAAAATCCTGCAAATGAAAAGGAAACATATACAGCAATAGAATAGAGAGCACATAAAGTCTGAAACAAATAATTTTTTCTTGCTTGAAGCTGTTTTCTTTTCTGTTTAAAGATTTAAAAAATGGAATTTCAGTGAATATAGACTACGTAGTGCTATAGTCCGCAACCTTTAAGGTTCAAATTGTAGAATAACTTCATGAGAAGCGATGGTGTGTGCAAGCAGACAGTATGTTTCACTAGAGAAACAGAATAGGATCTCTCTCTCTCTCTCTCTCTCTCTCTCTCTCTCTCTCTCTCTCTCTCTCCCTCCTTCTGTCTCTGTCTCATTCTCTTTTTTTATATTTTTTGAGATAAGGTCTCATTATGTAGCTCTGGCTAGCCTGATACTTGATTTGGAGACTAGGCTGGCCTCAAACTCATAGACATCCACCTGCCTCTGTCTCCCAAGTGCTGGAACTTAAAACCTATACCACCATACCCTGACAGTCTCCTTTTCTTTTTTCTTTTTTTATTTATTTTCTTTC
Organism: Nannospalax galili; assembly: GCF_000622305.1. Taxonomy (NCBI): domain Eukaryota; kingdom Metazoa; phylum Chordata; class Mammalia; order Rodentia; family Spalacidae; genus Nannospalax; species Nannospalax galili. Next base: position 6,455,209 of record NW_008347042.1, read on the forward strand.
TTCTCCTTCCTTCCTTCTTTCCTTCCTTCCTTCTTCCTCCTTCTCCCCTTCATCTTATTATAGAGAGATTTATTTTTTTATTTATTTTTATTGAAGTCTTTGTGTATTTCATACACAACATCTCAAAAAATCATAATCATCTTTATACCTCCCATCCCCACTGGCACCCTCCCCATAGTCTTCCCAGTGGAGCCCATATACTTTGTCATCCCTGTTAAGTTCCACTGTGTTGCCAGATTCCCAGCCATTCACCAGTGCAAGTCTAGTCAACCTGAGTCCCTTGTTTGAGGAAGATCAGCTCTTTTTAACCAAGCAGCAATAAGGTGCCAATATTTCTTCAGGTAAGATCGGGGTCTGCTGTTCACTTTCCCAGTTCTCTACTGGGTTGTTCTCTGCCTGAGTTTGCATGGGACTTTTGTCTGCTGACACCATTGCCATAGAATCATATGAGCAAGATCCCAGGAGCTTGTAGGACTCTGTTTCCATATGGTCATGCACCTCCTCCCTGGCTCTTACAATCTGTCTTCCCCCTATTCCTTGATGGTCCCTGAGCCTTGGGTGGGTAAAGTTTAATAAAGGAGTCCTGTCTAAGGACCAGCATTCAGTAGGCTCTTGATCTCTACACTTTGGCCGTTTGTATTCCTGGCTCTTGCTGTATGAGAAAACTTCATTAATGAGAACTGAGAGATTCGTTAGCATCTTCTTTACCCCTGTTCTATGGTCCTTGCACCTTAGGTGTAGAGGTTGCATTGTAGATGTATCACTTAGGCCTGGGCAATTCGTAGACAATGTCCATGTGTGACCAGTTGTGGTACTTGGTAATCGTCTCTGACTGGTATAAAATGAACTCCTTTGATAAGTGGTGACTAGGACATAGATCTTGGAGAAAACTCAAAGAATGTCACATTGCTAAACTAATGTGATTTCTTACTATGTGCAAAATACATGTCCTTATATTTATAGAGAGATTTATTTTAGAGATTTATTTTAAAGAATTATCTCTGACAAGTGTGATTTATTTTAGAGATTTATTTTAAAGAATTATCTCTGAAAAGTGTGGGCTAAAGTGTCAAGTCTAAAATCTGCAGACTTGAGGAGATGGGGGAGTTATAGGTAAGAATGTGCCTTCTACCTTAACACATGCTGCAAGTCAGACAAACAGGCTAAAAACTCAGACAGACTTGAATTTTGGAATCTTGCGTCTTCAGTCTTAATGTAGACTGAAAACCCAGATTTGAAGCCTGGATTTCTATGTTGCAATCTTGAGACAGAGTTCCTTCTTTGCTGGGATACAAACATTTAGCTCATGCTTCACCTGATTGGATAATGTTGGTCACATCCACAAACGCTTTCACCACATCTGTGTTTCAGCCCCGGTCCATGTTATCTCTTGGATGATCACTGTTTAGAGGTTGGGCTCATTTCTTAAGCCACCTAAATAATTAAAAAGCATGATAAAGATTGACATATATACACCCATTCACACAGCGAAGCACTCCACAACCGGAAACTGAAATGAAATTCCCCAGGGAGGACATGGAGTTTGAGGGTTTCAGTGAGATCCCTGTCTCTTATTTTTGGATTAGTCAGCTTACACAAAGAAAAGAAGACTTTCAGCTTCTAACGATGAGGTGTCCTGGCCCAGCCTCAGTCCTATTGGAACCAGTTTGAGCTATTCCAGAGAACAGTGAGCCCTGCTGGCTAGATGGGGAGACCCCATGCTTTTTTGAGGTCAAGAAGAAGAGGAAAGCATGCCATCTTTGTCATCCATCACTGACCCTGTTTGTTTATCAAGGGTTCAGTCCCTTACATCTATACTGGGGTTTGGCCAAGCTTGTGGTTATTGTAGCCAAGCCAGTAGACACAGAAATAAGCCATTGCCACCTCTCTCTTTATTGGTGGATTAGGATATAGTCTCAACAAGCAGAAACACTGCTGTACATAAGGGTGATCAAGGAGTATTGGTTCAAAAAATTTAATGAAAAGCCCATTGCATGAAACCTTGGCTATTCACTCTTTCATGCTTTTATTGACTCTGATGATAGTTATCTCATTTCTTGGCAACCTTAACATTTCTCCCTACTTCATAATAGTGTTTTTCTCTGTCAAAAATATTTTCTGGAATACTCTATTGCTGAGGATTTTGGGCATAAATATACCTTCAAGGATCTAGTAAGTCATGATGACATGGATGTTTAAAAACATCCTTTGGTTTGGAGTAGAGCAAAAAACAGCCTCTTATTTGATTTCAGAAGATAATTTTTTTGAGTATAAGTACTTGGAATATCACTTTTGGGTCATTTTTTCACCCACAAAAATAATAAACATGGTTATGATATTTTTCAAAGTCAGCTGGAGCATTAAGAGAGTAATAATGCAGGTCCCAATATAATGTGTGGATCAGTAAAGTGTAGATAAGAACTGGGGTACTTAGACTCCTTCATCAAATCCTTCCAAAGATACTGTTGCTCGCTCTTAATAAAAATTCAATTTTGGTGCAGTGTCAGTTTGCATTAGGTTTTGGGCACTTGGAGAACATTGGTGAGGAATCAGTCGTCAGCTGTGCAGAGTTCTTCCATGTCTTGTTCAGCTTTTCCTTTTTGTTTTGTGTCTCTGATAAGCAGAACTTTTGCTGCGTTTATCCTAGTTGTACACATAATTTCATCTTGTCAGGGGAGGGATGAGCTTCGAGCAAACATAATGTTCTTGCCATCTTATGGATTCTGATTCAAAAGGAAATGACTTTGGAAAAAAAATGTTTAAGCTTTTCCTCTGTTACTAACTTTTCCCTCTTTTGGTTTTCAAGAATTGCCAGCTTTGTGTTCTGCCCATGTGGGCTTTAACGCCCACATTTAACTTTCGGTCACCCCCTGTGTTTACAGATGTACTTGATTTGGATCCAGCTGCTGGTTTTGACAAAGGCCACAGTGTTAGTCTCACTGGCTACTGGCAGAGCTTTGAAGACAATCTCCTATATCGTGTCATGCATAGCTCTTGGGCAGTGTAACCTGAAGCTTCTATTTCTGGATTCAATGTCAGTTCAAATGGTTCTGAGCTGTAGAACTGAACTCATGTCCTCTTTACAGCACATCTCATACGAGTCTCTAAAATTCAGGCACTTTATTTCGAATAGTCCCCATTTGAAATTTAGTTTTCCTTAGGAAATAGCAGTATTAGTGCTCTATTGGAATATAATGCATCCCTAGGAGTAGGAGGTCATTGGTGCCCACTTCTAATTTTTATTTGCATATTTTTTTGTTTCCAGTCAAATTACTACTTTTCAGGATGTGTTCCCCACAATGCCTGTTTAAACAATAGCCCTCCTACATGATATGGACACTATTTCCACACACATTCAGGGAGCAACCCTCTGACTTCAATGCTGCTATGCTTTCTGCAAAGATAATCTGAATGCTTCTCCAAGTACTGTTTTCTCTGCAGGGCACTATTCAAATATATTTTAAATTGGAGAGCTACAAAGTGATAAAAACTTAAGTTTTGTCCCTTTGTGGGTACAATGAGATCCTGAAAAGAGCTTCCTACACAGAGCAATAGAAACTACTAATAAATATTCTTTAGGAGGTTACTCTCTAGATATCAAAAGAATTAAATTTATGAAATTGCTCTTTGAAATCTTAGATGTAAAGAGGTCATATAATGTCTCATTAAAATGAAACTGTTCTACAGTTCTTGCCTTGTGCTTCTGTTAGACATCAGATTAGAAGCTAATGCTAGGGTGAACTTCAGGTGGGAGTTTGTAGAGCCCACAGCACTCTGGTGATGGAGGTGTGTGGTGTCCTCATGATTGAGGCCCACTGAAGTTCTAGATGACACCATATTAAATCATTTTCAAGGATTATTGATATGATCATCCAAGTTATTTTAATGCATGTGAACAGAATGACTTATGAATTTAAGTTATTTGATGTTTACAATAGATATTTCTTAAGAGTAAAGATTTTAAAATCTTAAAAATTATTGATGAAGATATCATTAAGTATCAAAAAAACCTTGAGATTTATAAGGTGAGAGAAGTCTGTTGTAGTAGTATATATGATTCAAACTCCAGTTGTTCTGGCATTTGATGCATTTATATAATAAAAGCATAAATTTTTATTGCTAAAATAAAACAGCTTCTGTTTTCATTCATCCTTGTGTCCAGTCCCAGTTTATACACTGAATTTAATCATTTTTATGTGCTCATCACCAACATCTTTTGAAAGAACAGCATTGAACATTTTCTATTGGTGTTTCTTTGTTAAAGGTAATCATTTTAATTAAATAATATGTTTTAATTTTTAATGTTTTGAAAATTATACCTGCTCACACATATCATTTGAGTCATCATGGAAGGAAGAAAAGTGTAATTCATTAAATTATTTTCTAATACTATTTTATTAAATGTTTGAATTATTGAACATTTTAAAAACTGCTTGGTATCTAAAATGACCTTTCTCCATATCCTTTATAATTATTTTGTACAATATGATTTCTGCATTAATATTAAGATACAATGATGTCATAAGAATTGAAATGAAAATGACTTAATCCTCAAAATTGTTGTCCATGTCTTATCTGCATAAGCTGGTATCTCATTACCCACTACAATTCATTTTTCTTTTGTTGAGTCATGCATTTTCAGACTTTTTTGAAACATTTTCCAAGGAGTTTCTATCGATTTTTCAGAAAGTTAATGAGGAAGTCAATGTCTGAAGGTTTGTTATACTGTAGATTAGTTGTAGCATCATCTCCACTGTGCACTTATTTCTAAATTTCAGCAAATGAAAAAGTAAAGCAATGACTGTTTTCATATGTAGGTACATGTGTGCACACCAGAATGTAACAATTACGGACACAAAACCCTTATGTTTCTGACCTATATTAAAAATATTTCATAGTGGGGCTGGAGGGATGGCTCGGCAATTAAGAAAACTGGTTATTCTTGCAGAAGACCCGGAGTCAAATCCCACAACCCACATGGCAGCTAACAACTGTCAGTTACTCCAGTCCCAGGGGATCCAATAGCCTCTTCTGACCTCCGTGGGCATTGCATGACACTGGTGCACTTACCTACATGCAATACACGCATACACATAAAAGAAAAAAAATAATAAAAAATTTCATAGTGAACAACTCAGAAACGTGAAATATAGTCATTTCTAGATGGCTTCTCTAGCAACTTGGCAGATAAAGCTAAACTCGTTCCCTATTTAAATGTACATAAGATATATAAACCATATAAATTATGCAAATTAATTGTTATAAATGTATACTTAAATACATATAGTCATTGTGTAAGACTTATATCTGATTAAACATCACATTTTCCAAAACATTTGTCTTTGTGTTAAACACATTCACAATCTGTTTGGTGCTTAGTACACACAGTACATATTGTAATCTATACTCACTGTACTCTTCAAAAGCATGTATATAAGTGCACCCGTGTTATCCAATGTCTATAGAGATCAAAAGAGGGTGTCAGATCCCCTGGAATTGGAGTTAGGACAGTTGTTAGCCACCATGTGGGTGCTGAGAATCAAACCTGGGTCTGCAAAAGCAGCCAGTGCTTTTTAACTGCTGACCCATCTCTCCAGCCCCAGCTTTTCATTTTTGTAGGGTTACATACTATTCTATTCTGCATTGTATCACCTTTTTTAATCCATTTATTGTGATCTAACTTAAACCTACTTAATCATGGACTTCTTAAATGGACTTTATTTGTTAATCCATAGATCTTTCTTTGGGAATTCCCTTTGTGTTAGGCTTTGTGATCATTATGCATAGGAGAGAGAAAAAAAAGAGTAAGTTATCTATAACTCATAATAAGCCCACATGAGTGTGATGGTTGCTTTTGTAACACATGGATAATGAGACACATGAGAGAAAAGAGCCCTACTGAAGCATCTTTCCCAAGATCAGGAAATTATGCTATCTTGCTAGGATAAGTTGGAGAGGAAATTGAAATGGGGCTGTAGAAGCCCTGTTCTGTCACTGATCCCATCAGCACAGCTGCAAAGAAAATGTCAGTAAGACAAGCACCAGGGGCACAATTGACAGCATAAATGAGTTGCTGGAAACACAGCTGGGGCAGTTTCCACAGGAGCTGGTGTGTTTGTTGGCTGCTTCTTAAATGTTACTGTCACCAGCCTAAGCAACTTCTTTTTAATCCTTGTTTGAAGATGATACATTTATTTATGATAGGAACAGAATAGAATAAAATCACCATGTTCAAAGCTCTATGTATCACTTTCATTAAAGACAACTAAGGTTTTAATCTATAACTTGGGATACGTCATTATTAATAGATATAATTTCATAAAAGATATGTTTTCAAATAATTAAAAGTAATTTTACAAAAGATGTCTTTTCATGATTTTTTGTTAATTTGACAAAGTAGAATGCGTTTGTGTATAAATAATTTGTGTACGCTCCTTCTACAATTTAACTATATGCAACAAAATTCCCCAGACCTGCAATTTCAGAACATGTGAGGCTGAGGTTTGAAGACTACTGCAGTTTTAAAGATGTAGATTAGCCTACATCATGAGTCCGAGCTAGCCTGAGCCACATAGTAAGATTTTATTAAAAAAAGAAAAATAAATAATACTAATTTTCAGCAATAATTAAGCAAAAAATATGAATTATGTTAAATTTTATTTTTTAAAAATCTTGTCCTGTTGCTAAAGTGTAGTTGAGTGGTAAGTACCTTGTCTAGCATGTATGAAGCTCAAGAAAATAAAAGGGTTAATTCAATGCAGAATTGCTCTGCATTAGCATTTTTATATGGAACAAATTTATGTGTGAATTATTGTCAAGTATAAAAATATAAATATGGGGCAGGAAAGATGGCTCAGCAGTTAAGTGCACTGACTGCTTTTGTAGAGGATCCAGGTTCAATTCCCAGAACCCGCATGGTGGCTACAAACCATCCTTAACTCCAGTTCCAGGGGATCTGATGACCTCTTTTGACCTCTGCTGCATTGCATGACATGGGTGCACTCACATACATGCAGGCAATACACTCATACACATGAAATAAAAATAAGATCTAAAATATTTTTTAAAAAATATAAATGTATGTAATTATCTCTGTGGGTAGATTGGCAATTTGGGTGAGAAAAATGTTATGTCCGAATAATTTTTTAGTCAGTAGCAGTCTTGTAAACTCTTCAGCCTGGCATTCTTCCAAGTCAGGCATGTTTAGCAGGGCTCTATGTGAGGATGAAAAATTCCATCCAAATGATAGGTGCCATCTGCCTTGTGACATAATGTCTTGCAATGGAAAAGTGCAGCTCTTAAGTGGTATTACATGGGGCTGAATAAAGACAGATAATGCAACAGTTTCACAAGGCACTCAGTCTATACTTTCACAGTGACATTATTAGTTAGATGAGCAACATATACATCTACCTAGAAAGATTCTGTAACTAAAGTCAGTGAAAAGAGAAGCTGGTCAAATGTTTATTCCATATATCATGTGCCACTGATAACACACGTGCACTCAGAGCAGAAGAGGGCTATGTAGCCTGTGTTCCAGCTCACTCACATTTTAATATTTTTTCCCTCAGAATTTGTTTCTCTTGTCTTTTATGGGTTTATAATGATGTGAAATAATTTACTCCACAATAACATACAATAGTCAAGGTAAATTAAATTCACCTGAAAGTCATTTGCAGCATCTGATATGATAGAATGTTCATGTCATCAAACTTCACTTGCAGGATTTCTAATTATCCTGATAAAGCCCATGTCATTGCCAATTTTTAGATGATACTACATAATCGATTGGTAATGGAAATAGTAAATTACCCAAGATGGGCCTGAGCTGAAGAAACACTGAGGCAAAGTTTGGGCTGTGTTCAAAAAGCTGCATTAATAAATAACTGAGGATCTACCTTTTCAAAGTCAGAAAATCATACTGGGAGTTTTGTCGATGCTTTATTGATCTCATTAACCATAAGAACGTGTATTGATCATTAGTTGGAGTGTTTGGGCAAATGTAAAATAACTATGGCACACAATGTATTTGAAAGAAGTAGCTTCTTTCTAGGGTGACTGACATCCATTACTGTTTTTGGAGATTCTGTGATTATACTATACTTTACATTATTTTTTTTTGCATTTTTAATTACTGTGTGTCATGCAGATAAATCTTGGGTAATGATCAGTTGGTCTCAAATAAACCTTATCTAGAGATATATTTCTTAATCTGTTATGTATAATTTGTCAGTAGATTGTAGGAATAATATGGTTCCCTCTGGTTTTCGTGACTAGCTAGGCATTGTTTCTCTCTTGTATCGTCTCTCCCCTCTATCATGGTTTTCCCACTTAAGGTGCCTGCACTTCCCCCCCTTTCTTCCTTACTAATACCCTTGCTCCTATGATCCTACCTCTGTTGAGCTTCTTCTTTCTCCTTATCCCCTAGGTTCCTCATATACCCTTCCCTCCCCCCTCCCTTAATCTAACCCAATTTTTATCCATATCTCCCTT
>NW_008347042.1:6464085-6464862 GCF_000622305.1 Nannospalax galili
CACTGCCTTCCATAGGGGCTGAACCAGTTTGCAGCCCCACCAGTAGTGGATGAGTGTTCCCCTTTCCCCACATCCTCTCCAACATTTGGTATCATTTGTTTTCTTGATCTTAGCCAGTCTGACTGGGGTAAGGTGAAATCTTAAAGTGGTTTTAATTTGCATTTCCCTGATTATTAGTGATGTTGAACATCTTTTAAGATGTTTCATAGCCATCTTTACTTGCGCTTTTGAAAACTTTCTGTTCAGCTCCTGAGCCCATCTTTCAATTGGGTTGCTTCTTGTCTTGGTTCTCTGTTTTTTAAGTTCATTATATATTCTGGTAATTAAACCTCTATCAGATGTGTCGCTGGTGAAGATTTTCTCCCATTCTGTGGGTTTTCTGTTTGTTTCCTTGGTTGTCTCCTTTGATGTACAGAAGCTTTTTAGTTTGATAAGGTCCCATATGTTAATTCTTGCCCTTGATTCCTGGGCTATTGGTGTCTGGTTTAGAAAGTCCTTTCCTACACCTATATCTTGTAGGTTTTTCCCAATGTTTTCTTCTAAGAGTTTCAGAGTTTCAGGCTTTACATTGAGGTCTTTGAGCCATTTGCAATTGACTTTTGTGCACACTGAAAGAGAGGGGTTTAGTTTCATTCTTCTACAGATGGAGATCCAGTTTTGCCAGCACCATTTGCTGAACATGCTGTCTTTCCTCCAGTTAATGTTCTTGGCCCCTTTGTCAAATATCAGGTGGCTAAAATTGCAATTACTCATATTTGGGTCTTCAATTTTGTTCCA
>NW_008347042.1:6476447-6476612 GCF_000622305.1 Nannospalax galili
GGATCAGAAGTGTTCAGGCTTTCTCCTTAGGTCTGGAATCTTCTAAGAATGCTTTTGGCCTTAGGAACTTGGCTGGCACTGAGCTGAGACCCTCGCCGTGGCTGTGCCACGCAAAGATGCAAAGGCAGATGGGGAGGGAAGAAGCCCCAAGATTTCCCAGGGAGT
>NW_008347042.1:6476957-6479084 GCF_000622305.1 Nannospalax galili
AAGGTAAGCCTCGGAGCCCCAGAAAGAGGCTGTCAGCCCCAGAAAGAGGCTGGCAGGTGTTGCAGGACCAGGGAAGCAGAGAGAGGTGAGGGCGGGGCCAGGACCAGAAGTGGTGCTCCTGGAGCCCAAGAAAGGGACTGAGTTTCTCTGGGTGGGAAGGGTCAGGAAGCAGTATTGGTTCCCCAGGTGTCTGGGGCCCCGAGACTAGGAATGGCGCAGGGCCCAAACTAGGAGTATAGAACGGCGAGGCGGGGGATGGAAGGGTGAATCCTATCGATAAATTTTATGAGCATATACCAGTTTGCTTTTCAATGTAGTTGAGGCAATTCTGATACCTTTGACTTTCATTCTTTCATAAAAATATTTATAGAATTCAAATCTAAATCTTAGTTTCCAGATAAGTAAATGAGAAATGTCAGAACTGCCAGTGACAGAGAGGAAAACATTCCAGGGGACTATGAATGTGTCAGCCTTGCAATAAATCTGAAACATTTATATACACACAGCAAAATCTCTAAAAATCATTAAGGGAGATGAAAAATTAAGTTAATGTAAAATATGTAGACTAATACAATTTCATGGACTGTGATCCCAAGGCAAATTCCTATATGAAAATAGGAAGTAATATTTATTATTCACTTGAATGGTACAAACATGAGTTTAACTTTCAAAATAACTATCTGATAGATAACATTATCATACCCTTTTTACTAAAGAGGTAATTAAGACTTATGAAAAGCATTTTCAGAACTAATATAAGGGCTGAGCTTGGTGTTACCCCAGGGCTTCATTACCCTCAAAACCAATTGTTCGGCATCTCTAATCTGTTCTCTCTATGGATAGACCAGTGACTACATACTGGCTGCAACTCTGTTTTTACTGTCATTGAAATATGTGAAAGCATTCTATTGTGAGAACAATTGATCTTTGCCCAAGATTTATCTATATGACACATAGTAATTAAAAGTACCAGACTGGTGGAACTAACCTTCTTGGATGTTTAGCAGACATACATTGAGGCCTATAATAATTTGGTCATAGGGACATAAAGGACAGTTTTTGCTCCTTGTCGTCCTAGGACGACTAGTTCCAGGGGACTATGAGTATCTCTCAAAATGTCCTGTAATTGTGGTAGGTCACCTATCCTCTTGACAAGGAGGCTGAGGAGACCCTACCAGATGGACTTGAACCAGTGCCCAGTCTACAAAGAGGAGGGTCAACACAGAGGAATCATTTCCTCCATGCTTCCAAGCGAAGCCAACCATGGTTGAGCAGGACCTTGGACTTATCTTCACATAGGTGGAATTAGTAAAAGAAAAGAGCCAGGGGCTCCTCCCAAGCTCATGTGACCCCTGAGGAACAGATCCTCAAACAACCTTAAGAGTAAAAATAAATTGGTTTATCTGTGCCAACTGTATGACCTTAAACACCCAAAAGGAGAGTATAATCAAAGATTAAAGGGGCCAATATAATTACTTAAGAGTCCATATGCATAGCTAAAGGCTACATAACAAGCAACAATGCCAGATAGGAGATACCTCCTTTTGAGTTGTGGCCAGGGTGGCCAAAGGGACTCCCAGATAGTAACCCAGCAAAGAATGGGAAAAATAACAGCAGACCTCAATCTTATCTAAAGGAATATTGACAACTGATTGCTGCTTGATGAGAAACAGCTGACCCTCCTAAAACAAAGACCTCTAGATAGGTTGACTAGATTCACCAGAAGGACAAGTAGTAGGGAATGGCTGGGGGTGCGGACAACACAGAAGACAGTAGCAGGGATATCAGGGTATAAGGGCTCTAGTGGGTTGAGGGAGGCTATGGGAGGGTACCATCTGGGAAGTGGGTATATAGTTGAATAAGATGGTTTGGGATGTTCTGTGTGATACACACACACACACACACACAAAAATCTATTTTCGAAAAATATATTATATTTGAGGAGGAAGCATGGAATTTTACATCATGTTAATTAGAAGAGGTGATAAACATTACCATTGAAATCTACCCAATGACTTTATAGACATACACAGGTGCGAAGGATCCGAGTGCAACCAATTATGACTAGTAATAATCAGACACATACAGATTAGAGATGCATGAGCCAACATCTTAGTGTTATGAGCA
>NW_008347042.1:6479205-6480886 GCF_000622305.1 Nannospalax galili
CACTGTATTAATTCAACTGTCAACTTAGAAACTTGCAGCCACTTGTGAAAGAGATGTGTTGGAAGCTCCTACAGGTACGGCACAGAGGGAGAGGCCAGGACCAGCCTGGGTCCCTCTCTTAGGGGCTGAGCAGGATGGTGAGTGTCAGCGACTCAAAAACCACACTGAGTTGGGAGTCAAGGCAGGAACTCACTTTATTACGTCAGGCATCAACTTATATAGTTTAAACAAAAGGGGTGTGGAAAAATGGGTGGGTATAGGAATGTGTCATCTGGGGTGAAAACTGTGGGCCACTGGGAATTTACCATGCCAGTTGTTACTGGGTAGAGGCAATCTTAGATAGGGCTCTGCTGAGTCACCTCCATGCAGAAGTGGCAAGCCAGAGACAGGTCGTTAAACTTTGGCCTGGCTTAGGAAATTATGTTAGGCCTCATTTTCCTCCATGCCATGTGTATGAGGGTCTTGAAGGCCCAACATATTCCCCTTTTTATTTTTGTTGTGAGAGTGGAGAAACATAACCCCTGTCTTAGGTTGTCTTCCTTTTGGAGACCTTACCCGTCGTTGGGCATCATGAATCTTGCCGCGGTGCCTCTCCATGTCCTGTCTTAGGTTGTGTCACCTCTGACCAAGCCTTGCCCGTCATTGGATCATGCACCTGGCCATGTGCATGTCCTGTCTTAGGAGTACTTGTCATGGGACATCTTACCCATCATTGGGCACATGGAGGGCAGGGGTTGGGCAATCATACGAGGATGGCCAATCGTAAGAGCCTGGCTCCTGATTAGCAAGCCTGTGATAATGAATCTTGATGTGATGTAACTTGATTGCCTCTATTCTCTGGTGAACAAATTTCATAAATTTGTTAAATATCCAGGGCCCGACAGTAAGGATAAGGAGAAGTGTGAGGAGGGGGCCAAGTAGGGGGAGGAGGTAGGGCAAGAGACCATGTAAGCCGGTCCAGAGGGGGCTTTCTTGAAACCCTCACCTCCTCTTTTTTAGATCTTCTTGGAATTTTTTAATCTATCCTGGACAATCCCGGATCTATTGGCATAAAAGCAGCATTTTTCCTGTAAAAATAAACAGATGCCTCCCCTATTGGCCATTAGTAGATTTAATTAATTTTTTTTTATTCTGTAACATCACCTCAGCCTGTAGAAGAGCTCCAGTAACCACCAGATCTTGATGTAGGAAGGTCGGTGTCCTACCTTGGGTTATGCTGGTGTCTCTAGGGGAGAAGTGGGTAGGTGATCATATTGAACTCAACGTCATTAATTGCATTTGTTCTGTTTTTTCTTTTATGAAATTTATAAGCCTATTAAATGAACAGTCCTATAGTGCAGAGAAGTATAAGGATTATGAGAGGCCCCGCCAGAGTAGAAATAAGGTAGTGGGCCATGGTGAGGCAGTGAACCACTGTTGGTACCAGGACTCCTGTTCTCGCTGATGCCTGTTTAAGTCCTCTCTTAATTTGTCAAGATTTTCCATAACCACTCCTGAATTATCAGCATAGAAACAGCATTCTTCTCCCAGGGCTTTGCATACACCACCTTGCTGGAGGAACAGGAGATCGAGCCCCTTCATTTTTTGTAAAGTTACTTGGGCTAGAGAGGAAAGTGACTCCTGGAGATACCTAATGTCTGTCTCAACTTTATCTATGCTAGCATCCATATCTGCCCTGATC
>NW_008347042.1:6480944-6482441 GCF_000622305.1 Nannospalax galili
CCACAAGTGTGGAAATCACAACCGTGGAGAGCAAATCTTTTTTGTATATGTCTCTCCCGACCCTGCATTTCCTCAGCAGAGTGATAAATGACATAAGGGAAGAGGAAGACCAGGGCACATACATCCCCCCCGATTGTCACGACACTGCAAGAGAAAGGCAAGGTGTCAAACCCAAATTTTGGCACAGCCAATAATATGAAGGCTCAGTAAGGACTATCTAGTTACCCCTGTTGAAGTGATGTTTTGACAGCACCCCCAGGAATGTCCACCAGGGTGCCCATGGGTAAGACAGGTCATATTTTTGTCATGTTTAAGAGGCAGGGTGAGCCTGCCAGTTTTTGTGCTGATCCCGCTCCATCGGCATCGATCACTGTGAATAGTGTTTCTGAAGTTTCCCATCATCCCCAGGGCCTCCACCATTGGAGAGCTGGCATCTAGGCACGGCCAGCACAGGTCAAGTTCAGGTCTAGAGGCATTGAGAAAAGTATAAGCAAGCTGCACTGCCTGACAAATGTCCTCATTCTTGGTCCCACTTAAGCCCGGGCCAGGGTTACCAGGCACAGATGCTTTTGACACCAGGGTATTACTGGTGGGCATCGGGCTAGTAGTGACATGTGTAGGGGTGGTGGGCCTTGGCGGTGGAAACCGGGCCAGACCCACAGTCTCCTGATAAGGTAGGTAGGGGTTTGACAACCCTCCTGATCATTAGTAAGAGGCCAGGGTCATATCCTGAGACATAGAGTCTTAACCCAAACATCTTTTCAGGTTCCCATCCTCCTTCCTTTTTTCCTTGTTCTGTAAAGCTGATCTGTATGGGGTTACAATGATAATTTGCACATCACCCATATAATGGGTTTGTAGACAGTTGTTGTTTGCTTGACCCTACTAACTCGGATAGGTCCTTTACCCTCAATCCAGTACCCTGTCCCCGTGCTCTCACAGCCCCAGCTTTTACAATAAAAGGCACCCCCCCCACAGATATGCAATTGCGATGCAGTTCTATTGGACCCTGGACAGACATAGAGCATTGTCAACAGCAACGCATGTCTTTGAAGGATATGCGAGAAGCCAGGAGAGTTAGGGGATCCAATGAGTGGCAGGGTGCATCCCTTCCTGCTATCTCCACATTCCAGCCTGGTTTTCCCTTGGCCTACTCGTCCACTCATGTCCCATGATCCAGTGGCAAGATCACTGAGAGAGGCAAGCCACCACGTAGAAGGGGGCTGTGCTGGATAGCTTTAGTGTCAACTTGACACACCTGGGTTGAGGGAGCCTCAATCAGGAAATTGCCTCTATTGGACCGGCCTGTGGCCATGTCTGAAGGGCATCTTCTTGATGAGTGATGTGGGAGGGCCCAGCCCACTGTGGGTGGTACCACCCCTGGGCAGGTGGGCCTGTGTTGCATAAGAAAGCAGGCTGAGCAGGGGCCAGAGGAGCAAGCCAGTAAGCAGCGTTCCTCCATGGCCTGTGCTCCAGCTCCTGCCTCCAGGTTCCTGC
>NW_008347042.1:6482642-6493152 GCF_000622305.1 Nannospalax galili
GCGTTATCTGAGTAGTTTTATTGATGGCATATGATGTGGCCACATTGATCACCAATGAGGTGACCTTCTGGGGTTGATGTGGATTGTCTAACCATAGGCTTGACTCCTCATTTGTAGACAGTTTAGGGCAAGGGCCAGCATCAGGAGGATTTTGTGCTCCATTTTCTGCAAGAGAGAGAGAAAGGCCTTCTCAAGGGCGTTTGTCCCCTGGTTGACATGTTTAACCTTTTGCTTTTGTTGGCATTTGTTAATCATGAAGTTGTGCCATCATAGCATTTTATTGGTCATCTTTGTCCCATCTATCATCCTGTGAGGGAAAATATTTAATGTCTCTTGCAGGTACCCAGAGGGGCCTCTTTTCATTTTGGGGAAATACACACCCAAACCCTCTTCCTGCTGTAAGAAGCGGGTCTGGTCCCCTCCAGGCTCCAGTGAGAGGGTCTCTCCATTTGACCAGAATGGAGCTGTAGCTGGTAGATGAGGACCAATATTTTTGGAAGGGAGACAAATACTTGTCTTCTTTGGAAAAATTTAGAATATTTAAGGTAAATAAGGCCTTTTTTAGTTGATCATGTGGGGGCAGGGACTCCCCTTTTGTTTTTGTAACTGAGTCTTAAGGGTTTGGTTGAATCTCTCAACAATGGCTTGTCCCTGAGGGTTATAAGGAATGCCCATGGAGTGTGAGATTTTCCATGATTGAAGGAACTCAAAGAAAGGCTTGCTTACAAAGCATGGACCATTATCTGTTTTAATTTGATCAGGCAGCCCAAGGGTGGCGAAACATTGGAGCATGTGACTGATTGCATGTTTGGCATTTTCACCGGTATGTGCTGTCGCCCAGCAGGCACGCGAGAAAGAATCAACTGATAAGAAGATATATTTGAGTTTTCCAAATGGGGCATAGTGGGTAACATCAATTTGCCAGAGGTGGTTAAGCCTAAAACCTCTGGGATTGGTACCCGAATTTTGAAGAGGGGGGGACCTGAAGGAAAGGTTGGCAAGATTGACAGGTGTGTACAATTTTCTTTAGGTCTTTGATTGCCACGTGGGGATATTTATGTCTAAGCCCTCTCCAACTGACATGGGTCAATTGATGAAATTGGGTCGCCTCAGCGACTGTGTGACACTGATGTGAAGAGGCCAGCTGATCAGTTATTTTATTTCCCTCTGACAGAAACCCCGGCAAATTTTGGTGGCCTCTAAGATGTTGGAAAAATATTGGATTTACCCTAAGTTTAAGTAGAGTATGGACCTGAATCATCAGAGGAGATATGGGGTGGGAGTCTAATCTTACTTATATGGGCCTCCACTAGGTTGGGCAGTAAATTAACCACATACAGGCTGTCTGAGAACTGGTTGAAGGGCTCTGATATGGAGTCTAATGCCATGACAATGGCAAAGAGTTCTTTAAACTGTGGTGACCCTGTAACTTGGTGAGAGATTGATTTAATGGGCATGGGAGTTTGTCCCTGTTCCAGGGGAGGGTAGATGACCAAAGAGGGTCCTAGACGTCCCCCATCAGTAAATACAGTTAGGAATTTAGGGTTGGGTTGAGGGAGGAAAAATCTGGGAGGGCCCCATTCAAGCCTTAAGAAGGAGCTCATCCATTTGTAGGGGCCATAATGACAATCAAGTTTGCCAAGAAAACCCTCCAGGGCCAAGGCAATTCTCTCATTATTTTTTTTTTTTTGAAGCCAGGTAAAATCTGTCAATCTATAGGGAGTGATAATGGAATGGGGCTCAAGACCGAACAACTGAACTGCTGTGTCCCTACCCTTGATAATGCAGTCGGCATTTGGTTGGTCATGGAATAAACTCGAGGGGCTCCACCCACGGATAGATGACTCCATTGTATGGGCTCACCCTCTTGTGCAAGAAGAGCCATGCACAACACACTTCCAATGAAAAGATAAAGGACATTGGGGTATCAGGATCGAACCTTTTTAAAGTGGCCTCATTTATGGACTGTTGGACTTTGGCTAGAATTTGTTGGCACTGAGGCAGTAAAACCACTCTGGAGGCTAAGTCAAGGCCCCGCAAGAGATCAAATAGCAGAATCAACTCCTCAGTGGAGATGGGTATCCAGGGCCTCAGCCAATTAATTTCCCCTAGTAATTTTTGGAGTTGGGCTAGACGGGATAGACTATAATTGTCCTTAATGGTGAGCTGAGGCTTTATGGGGGAAACAGTGTCCATAGATAAGGTGGTACCTAGTATCTTGAAAGGTGGATACTCTGAATTTTATTGGGGGCCACCTTAAAGTTGTTTTCCTGAAGAATAGCGAGACAGTCAGAGGTTAGCTCGTGGAGATTGGAGGGCTCGGGGCTTCCCAGAATTATATCATCCATATAAATATAGAATAAAACATCCGGCCATCCCATCAGTGAGGTGAAAATGTGGGCTAGGTAATATGGGCAAATGGGGGGACTATTGGCCATACTCTGGGGCAGGACAATCCATTCAAATCTTAAATCCGGCCCACGAAAATTGGTTGAGAGTATGGAGAATGCAAATTTTTCTGTATCATCGAGGTGGAGGGGAATTGAGAAAAAGCAGTCCTTAATATCAATAATAGTTAAGTGGTATGTCTTGGGGATTGCCAGAATCCAAGGGAACCCCCTCTGGGGGGGGTCCCTAAAGGCATAATTCTCTCATTAATTTTTCTAAGATCTTTTAATAGTCTTCAAGGGCCGCTGGCTTTTTTAATGATAAACACAGGAGAATTCCAGGGGCTTGTTGATGGCCTTACGTGCCCCAGAACTAATTGCTGCTTGACCAGCTGATAAAGATGTTGAAGCTTATGTGAAGGGAGAGGCCACTGCTGAACCCATATGGGGTCCCCAGGTGTCCACTGAATTTGGATTACCGAGGGGCGAGCAGTGGCCCTTTGGATTGGGGGTGAACCTGAGAGTGTCTTTGTCTGAGGTGCTCGAAGTAGGGTCAGCCTTATAGTTGGGGTAGCTTATTTGGCCCTCTCTGAACTGTTGTTCGTATTCTTCTGTGTCTAGGAGATCATTATAGAAGGCCTTATGGTCAGTAGTGATAAAAGCCTCAGCCTCGCCCAGAATGTCCTGACCTAAAAGGTTGGCAGTTAGGCCAGAGACCACAAGAGGGTGCACCTCTCCATGACTCCCATTGGGATCTACCCAGGGAAGGCAAGTAGCAGTCTCCCAGGATGTAGACTGCCCGCCCACGTTCAGTAAGGATGGGCCGGTCACCAACTGCCAGGAGTGTGGGACTTCCTCCTTTTTAATCACCGTGCGGTCTGCCCCAGTGTCAATGAGAAATTTGAAGGTCTTGTTTCCTGTGGTTAGGGTCATTTTTGGCCACAAGCCAGGGATCAATGGGACTGTCCAATGAGTCTGAACTGGCTCTCCCCCTTATTTAACGAGGCTGGGGCTGGCCCCGAGGGGAGTTTAAAGGCTCACCCTTAAGGTTAAATTTGGATTTTCAATCACGAGCCCAATGAAAGCCCTTTTTACATCTAGGGCAGGGTGTGCGTGGGCCTCCCCCTCCCCTGGAAGGATGGGGGTGGTCTCTTGGACTGGTTTGGACACTCTCGCAGGAAGTGACCTTTCTTGCCACACTCAAAGCAGGTCTGCTTACCGGGACACTTTTGTCTGTTGTAGGACATTGATAAGGGTTTGAAGCTCCTCCTAGTGGCTAGCCTAAAGCGCAGCCACCATTGTCCTGGTCTGATAAGATGTGGACCCAGCATCTCAGGTAGCCCCAATGCCATTTGTCCATGGCCTGGTTTCATAGCCCAGCGCAAGCTATCTTATGATCAGTGGTCATGCCATCCCAAACCAGTGATCAGACAAACCTGTCACTCAACTCCCCTGAAGGGAACTTTCTCTGCAGGCTCTTCTGAACTCTATAAAGGAGGGGAGGTTCTCCAATGCCTTTTGAGTAATCCCAGATATGGGTGATTCAGTAGGTCCTTCCTCTAGCTTTCTCCAGGCAGCTAGACCTATGGCTTGGACCTGGTCCTGATAGGGAGGAGCAATGGCCTCCTGCTGGGCCCCAGTGGCGAACTGATCAGCAGTGCCAGAGAGCATGACAAAAGTAATAGGTATGGGGTGCTGAGTGTTTTGATTGCTTTCTCCGAGAATGCAGCACTCCTCATTAAAGTAGGCCAGCCATTTAAAGAAAACAGGACCTGGGAGCACTGCTTTGGCTAATTCTTTCCAGTCCCACAGCACTCATGCCTCATGGGCCAGGCCCTCCAGAATAGCCTCCGCCCAGGGAGAATTGGGCCCGTCTTCTGCAATGGCTTTCTTTGGGTCCTTAAGGTCCTGGAGCCTGCCAAGGATACCAAGCGGCGGCCGATTGCCCCCAGGGTTGATGTTGACAGGCTAAAGGCTGGTTGTCCCACCCTCAGTCACAACATTCCTCTTGTAAGGAGGAAGGGCAAAGGGAGCCCGGAAAGGGTTGGTCTGAAAGTCTGCCTGAGTGGGGCTCTTGCAGGGCCAAGGGGTGCTCCCAAAAGGATCAAGGGAGGGGTAGAGGGGCTCAGGATTGTGGGGTGGATCCGTATGGCCTAGGGGCCTAGGATCAGGCTGTGGGCTTGGTGGTGTCTCTGGGACCGGGTCAGCGGCCTTGGCCGGGCCCCCACCGCTTTTGATTTTGGAGGGTGAGGGGAGAAGCAGCCTTTAAGGCTGACACTGTGGGGAGCGCTCCCAGAGCGGGGATCTCCCCCTTTTCTACCTGGGCCTATCTGATCAACTTTTCAAATCTATCCCAAGTATCCCAATCAAAGAGATTGCTCTCCAGAAGCCAGGGTGGGATCTTTAGCAAGCATCCCCATGCCTGGAGAGCTTGGCTATCTGAGAGGTGAAGGCCTCTGCTTTTCAGCAGGACCCTGAGGGAATCTAAAGAGGGGTCAGGCTTAGAACTGGACTTCCCCATAATTTATGGGGGTACATGCACCCGCAGACTGATTGGCCCGTCAGCAAACTTCATGATAGGCAGCTCCTCACATGGGGCACCAATCTGTCGGAGGCTCTGACAGGTAAGGCACAGGTGGAGAGGCCAGGACCAGCCTCGGTCCCTTTCAGCTGAGCGGGATGGTGAGTGTCGGAGACTCAAAAACCACACCAAGTTGGGAGTCTTGTCCAGGCAGGAACTCACTTTATTGCGTCAGGCATCAACTTATATAGTTTAAGCAAAAGGGGTGTGGAAAAGGGGGTGGGTATAAGAATGTGTCATCTGGGGTGAAGACTGTGGGCCACTGGGAATTTACCATGCCAGTTGTTACTGGGCAGAGGCAATTTTAGATAGGGCTCTGCTGAGTCACCTCCACGCGGAAGTGACAGGCCAGAAACAGGTCGCTAAACTTTAGCCTGGCTTAGGAAATTATATTAGGCCTCATTTTCCTCCATGCCGTGTGTATGAGGGGCCCCGAAGGCCCAATAGAGATGTACTCTTGCTCTGGAGTGTTACTGAATATGTTAAAACTGTAGTGAAACCTTCTAATTATGTAGTTATTAAAAAAAATTTTAAATGATAAAAAATAATTCTTCAAAGCATGAAAATTTGCTCCTTAATAATTAGTAGATCTGAAAAACATTACCACTGAAATCTACCTGATGAGTTTATATCCACACTCAGATGCCAAGGAGTTCAAAAAGTAACCAATTGTGACTAGTAATTTCTTTCTTAAATGTCTTAATAATTTTATTATGCAAGTATTTTGCTTCCTTGGATAGATTTATTCCAAGATAGTTTTTGAGGTTATTGTGATTAGGATTTTTTGCCTAATTTGTTTCTCAGTATGTTTGTCATTTGTACATAGGAACATTGCATATTTGGAGGGTGTTAATTTGTAATCTTGCTACTTTACTGAATGTGTTTATTGACTCTAGGAGTTTTTGTGAAGAACCTTTAGAATCTTTAAAATATAGGAGCATATCATCTGCCAAAAAAAGATACTTTGACTTCTTCCTTCCATATTATATCCCCCTTATCTCCTTCTCTTGACATATTGTTCTAACTAAAACTTCTAACTAGCACCATACTGAACAGGGATGGAGAAAGTGGACAACCTTTTCTTGGTCCTAATTTTAATAGAAATACTTTATGTTGTGTCCATTTAGCTGATGTTGACTGTGGACTTGTATACTGCCTTTCAGTCCTTGGAAAAAGAAGAATAAGCAGAGCACCATAACAGTAGAGAGGAGGAAATAAATGAAGTCAGATCTGAAACAGAAAGGGAAAAATTGACACAAGTAAATTGTCAGCCAACAGAACAACTCTCCCAATTCTATATCTATTTCCTGTCATGAGAGGGAATTCTGGAGACTTGGAAAGCTGCTTAATGGAGAAGCACAAAAGTGAGATTAGACAACACTGCTCAAACACCTCTGTTCATCATATGTTGTCAGTCAGTGAGAACACCTCTGCGGCAACTGCAAGCTTCTGATCTGAATGCTTATATGCACCTATTCATTGCGAATTGAACCACTGGCTCCTTTGCCTAAACATAGCTTCTTTTTGGTGTTTGTTTTATTTTTTAGTTTTTTTAGTGAATATTTATTATTGAGTATTTGTGCAGTTCATACAATCAATCCCAATCATATTTATACTCCCTCCCTCATCTGTACCCTCATAGCCCCTCCCCCACCAGATTTCATGCATTCTGTCATATATCTTAAGGCCTGTCTAGTCAAGCTTTTGTACCCAAATGTCCCTCGGTGCAAGTTCATCCTCTAGAGTCTATCTAGACAGCCTATCTAGAATCACTCCGTTAAAGATCAACTCTCCCTCCCCCAGGAGTAATCAGTTGCCCATAGTTTCTCAGCTGAGGCTGGGGCCTGCTGTCCTTTTCCCCAGTTAAATGCTAGGTTTTTGTCTGATTGAATCAGAATGAGTATTGTGCATGCTGTCACCATTGCTGCAAGTTCATATGAGCAAGTTCCCAGAGGCCTGAAAGACTTTTTCCATATGTTCATGCACCAACCCTGACTCTTAAAATCTTTCCTCCACCCCACCCCTTCCTCAGTGGTCCCTGAGCTGTGGGTTGGTTGAGATTTAATATAGGAATCCTTTCCAAAGAAACACACTCTACAGCCTCTTATTCTCTATACTTTGGAAGTTGTGGCCTTCTGTGTGCTTCACACTGTTTCATGAAGAAGCTTTGCTAGCAAGAGTTGAGGGAAGCTTAGTGTTCTCTCTATTCTGTTTTGCTATGATCCATGAGTCATTTAGTATAGAGATTTTCACTGTAGATCTGTCACTTAGGACTAGACATCTCTCAGATACATAGTCTCTCTGTGTTATCAGTTATGTAACTTTGTAATAGTCTCCATCTGTTGCAAAAAGAAGCTTATTTGATGAGACGTATATGGTTAAATTATCTGTAAGTATAAGGATTCATACTTAGCATACAGTAAGAAATATCATTTGTCTAGAGATATAAGAGAGATAAAGTTTTCTGGAGAATCTATAACCTCTCCTGCCATGTGCATTTGGCTATGTTTACAGTGCCACCCATGAGTTCTCTTCCATTAAGATCCTTTAAGTCCAATTAGATATCTACTTATTACCCCCAAGATAAAAGTTTCACGACTGCATCGCTGTAGTTTGCTGTGCCAGTCATAGTTGTCGTTACTAGGCTTTGAAATTAGGGTTGGACCATTGATTCATTTTCTCCCTTAGCAGCTTGTATAGTAGCCTCTAGAAGTATGAGAGCCAGACTTCTGGGAGGGGGCTTCCAGATCAGGTCCACTGCCATTGATCCACGTCCTGTGTTCAAAGTATGTCATATCTTCGGGAATAGGGTCTTGCACTTCTTGGAGGTAATCAAGGTCTGTGGCAATAGCCTGCAAGTATCTCAGACTATCTTGGCCAACAACTCAAAGGGATATTTCTCCTGTCTGGAACCATGTTTCTTCAGGTATACATACGCATTCATGATCATATCATCTCTGTGTATTTTTCAAATTTTTGAGTGGGAAGGAAGGAGAGAAGGACATACAAGGAACCACGGGGGTAAAGGGGAAGAAGGAGCTTAAATAGTGGGATGATAGGAGACAGGTGATATCAAGGGGAAAATGGGAGTATTTTAACTGGGGAGGGAGGTTAGGCAGGGAGAGCGAGAGAAAGAGAGAGAGACAGAGAGAGACAGAGACAGAGACAGAGAGAGACAGAGAGAGAGAGGAGAGAGAGAGAATGAATTAGGTCGTACAAAAAACCAGAGGGAAATGTATTAACCCAATGTAACTTCTTTATATATTATAGTATATACTTTCCTTTCTTTCCTAATTCTTAATGTTGCTTAAGTACAAACCATTCTTATGTTTTACATAGAGGTTTAGAATTCTTTCTCAACTTTATTCCCTTACTTTAAACATAGTATTTTATTGAACTGCATTTTTTTCCTTTGAGTTCCCCTAATACAAAACAAACTTTACCTGTCTATCTGCTTATCTGTGTCCATGCAGACAAATATTTTACTTTCTCTTTGTTTTGGTTTTGTTTAATTTTAAATCCCTTTTAGTAATTCCTTTATGTAATAGTATTTTTATTTTGCATTAAATATTTGAAATTACTCTCCATTTTTTTGAGGAAGGAGATGAATGGAAGAAGGCTCAATGAAGGTAAAGGATATATATTATCCTCTGATGTAATCTGATTATGGTAGGTCATCAGAATGGATGACCCTCTAACATAAAGGAAATAGCTCAAGAAACCCATATTTGAGCTGTGGCTCACCACAGTTAAAAAATCTGAAAATACAGATGCCGTCACAGTAAAAGAGAACTAATGTGATAATTAAGTAGGATTATATGGGATCAGAGACCAAATATTCTAGCCAGATAAGTTTCTCAGACTTTGCAGTCCTTGTGGTTCCTGTCAGTGTTGTAGGGATACAGCCATACTTCATGAGTATAGCTCTGTTCCAACCAAGCTTTATTGGCATAAACCTGAATCCTATACACTGTTTGCATGTTATGTATTTTCTTCTTTCTATTTCATTCCATTCATATGTATAAAATCTAAAATACATTTAACTCTTGAGTCAGCAAAATAGATAATGGACAGAATTTGGTCTTGGGGCCCTCATTTGGTGATCTTTGCCTCACAGTAATGAAAGAATATAGTATAAGAAAATAAGAGTTTTAAAATACTGCATAAAGTAATTTGAAAATATAATATTCATATTGTTTTCATAAGAAAAGCTTTGCATATTATCATTCATATAAGAATTACTCAATTGATGTTTCCCAAGCACTAAAGACTAGTGGTTGGTATAAACCTGGCAATGTAGGCTTGTAATTCTAGCTACTTAGAGGCTGTGACAGGATTTCAAGTTCAAAGCTGGTCCAGCTATAGACCTGAAATTCTTTTCTTTTTTGAGAGTTTATTTTATTTTTATTGTGTGTGTGTACATGAGTGCAGGTGCCCAGAGGCCAGATGTGTCAGATGTCCCTGAGGTAGAGTTACAGGTGATTATAAGCCACTCAATGTGGCTACTGGGAACTGAACTCACAAATTCTGTAAGAGCAATATTTACTCTTAACCTCAGTGAGCCATCTCTCCAGCCCCAGACCAAAAAATCCAATGTTCAACATTGACTTGGAAAGCATATTCCTTAGAGAAGTTAATACTATGAAATTGATTCTAGGTATGATGAACTTAGAAAGGTCAGAAAAGAGATATAGCATTCTAAAACGCTTTTAAAAAATCTGAATAGCTAGATGAATAACTGGAATGGAGAAGCACATTGACTCAGTTGAGTTGTTCCATTGTTTCATAGTTTGTTGCTTAAATTTGTGGAAAGGTACAAGTGTGAGCATTTCTAACAAAATTAACTTCTGAAGCAAAATGCAGTGCCTGTTATCGGAAAGCGTGGAGTTGTGCATAAATGTCCTAGGATGAGAGAGAAGGATGAGAAGGACTAGTGGAGCCTGGGGATGTAACTCAGGTGGTAGAGTGCTTGCTTGTCATTTATGAAGCTGCAGGTTTGATCCCCAGCATTACAATTACTGGGCATGGTGGCACCAGTCTATATTGCCAAAACTTAAGAGGTGGACGCAGGAAAATCAGGGGTTCAATGCCATCCTTACCTATTTAGAGAGGTCCAGGCCAGCTTGAGATACACGATACACTCTCTCAAAAATAAGTCAATGAATAAATAAATAAACACTCGTGACAGGAAGTTCTTGAGTTGGGTTCTGAGAATGTTGAAGCACTTGTACAAATGAAGGCCATTTGTATTTCACAATGGTCTCAGCAAGATGTGCTGAGGGTAGGAACATGAACACAGGAAAGGAAGGATGGTAATGCAGAAACTTGAGGCCAAAGCACTGTAATAGGTAATAATTGAAATAATGAAGTCATATAAAAAACAAGTGACTATAATTTCCTCTTTGACTTACTAAGGTCCAGGAAAGCAGATACCATCAACACTGTAATAATTATATAACTAAAACTTATACCATAGCTCCTATAATATCTTATATATCTTTAAAAATCTTGGTATAATATAATGGAAATATATGAAATATAG
>NW_008347042.1:6493289-6495440 GCF_000622305.1 Nannospalax galili
CCGGGCGCGCGGGGGCTACAATATTGTCTCTCTATATATATATATTTTATATATATATACACACACATATATATATATATATATATAAATCTGAAAAAATAGCAGTGCTGCTGTAAAATAGGATCTAACAGGCTATAATCAAAAATAATGACTCAAAGCAAAGAAAATTCAGGGTGACTGTCAGGAAGCTCTTAATGGCTTTGTAAAAATGATTGCAGGTCTGGCTCGGGATGTCTTATGGGGTGAGCATACAAATAGAAAATCATTCCCAGCCAGACAGTTTATTTTACTTTGAATCATTCTGAAGCAGACAGAGCAGTGGAAATTACTTCTTGTCCAGAAGTTGTTTGGCTGACAGCAATGTGTCAGGACACTAACACTTGCATTACTTTGGCAGCTTTAGTGGGGAGTTTTTACACAAGAACAAAAAATTTGCAAACAATTTCCTTATATTCAGGGCCTTTCATCATCCATCAACAATAGGTCCAACTTCTCTCCTTTCATACTTTCAAGTATATATTTTGTATGGTGTTTATTTGTTAAAAAAAATAGGCATTTTTCAGTGGCCTTCAGTATAGCTCTGAGGAAAAGTTACTCAGATGTTTCATGGGAACTGATGAGTGAAATTTCATAACTGCACTCCATCCCTCTGCCTCCAGGTTTGAGTGACCTCCTTTCCTTGGCATGGGTATTCTCCATTGGCTCCACTGCCAATTACTTTATAGAAGTTGTGTTACAAATTATGAATCAAAGTTCCTTTACTAACCTGGACATCCTGAATCATTCAAACACTGAAAGCTTGGACTACAGGATTTTTGCTTAAGATCTGCAAACAACCATTTTAAAGAACAGTGAAGTGATTGTCTCTTAACCTTGCAAACTAGACTGAATTTGAAAAGATACTATATTTTCCAGGTCCTCTGTGAATTATTTACATTTACCTGACATTTACCTGATGTCAGGAAAATGTAAACAGTAGGTTAATCTATCTCATTTCTATGGGCTTTGATGTTTACATTCTTTTCCAAATTTTAAATCAAACAAGAAAGCTACCTTAAGTAATGACTGGGCTGCCTAAGAACTGTTATGTTATTAGAGATCCAGTATAATAACCAAATATTAAATGTGGAATATCTGCTGTCTCTATTATGCACTTAAAATATTGATATTGATAGCAGCATTGCCTTTGTGTCATCTTTCTTAAATACAGATATCAAATGGAATCACCATCATAAAACTGTTTTATAGGAACTGGAGAAGAAAATATTCTAAATCAGCTTAGGATTTGAGACTGTTCAAATACAATGTGCAAGAATGTACAAATCAAAAAATTAGGCACTAGTTATCAAATTCCATATTTGAATAATAAAACAAAAGAAGCTCTGAGATGATTATTCATTAATATCCCATTGTATGAATTGGTGTCTGTGTAAATGCACTCACAAAACTCTGTGGTGCCATGTGGGCAGCTGCTCGCATTTGGAGGAATGGAGAATGCACCACTGCATGACATCTCTTATGTCACAGAACTTGACAATGGGAGGACTTGGGGAGAAAAAAAAATTATTATGCTTTTCTTAAACTTTTGACTTATAAACAACTGGTAAAAATGAAAAGAATCTACATTTTAACAAAAAAGTCAATAATTGACATGGAATTTATTTTACAGGAACCTGATTACATTGATTTCATTATACATTTAATAAAGTTAAATATACTTTGCGTACTGCTCACTTATCCTATTCTGTGTACATGTAAGTGTACTTTATCATCAAATATTGATTTTATCCAGGATACTTCCATTCCTACGTTGTAATTTAGAATTGTTTTTCATTTTCCTTAATGCAGGATGAAGTCTGTCCCAAAGCTGAGGACGAGGAGGTGCAGAGATGTGTATGGGCCTCAGCTGTTAATGTCAAAGACAAGTTCATTTATGTTGCTCAGCCAACTTTGGACAGAATCTTGATTGTTGATGTACAGTCCCAAAAAGTTGTTCAGGTATGAATGAAGCTACTTTTGAAAGTAAAACTTGAAAAATATTTACATTAGTGCTAGAAATTCTACATGTTGTATATTGCTATTTGATTGTCATTAGAACTGTTTCATCATTTGGATAACTAAAAAAAAATTACGTTTTCTGAAACCTCCTCG
>NW_008347042.1:6496041-6503643 GCF_000622305.1 Nannospalax galili
TAAAAAAAATTTACGTTTTCTGAAACCTCTCTTTTCATTATGCTCATTACCTCTAATGGACTAAGGAAATGTTTTTGCCTTAAAAGAAATTGGATTCTTGCACACATCATAAAATTAGCATGATGAATTACCTTTGGACTTGTTTATGCTGTCCCCAAACAGAAAAATTATAATTGGAAGCTATTAAACAACCCTTAGTTACCAATACAGAACAAAACTAAATTTCATTTAGTCTTAAGAAAAGCAGTATATACTACAAAATTCTACAAGTAATATATATTATTAGATACTAAGAAGACAGAAAATGTGCCGACATTCAAAGAAACAGAAAACAACCTCTAGTACATATTGCCCTGATGATTTTTCACAGGGACTGCTAAGATACGTGTCTCTCAGAACAGAAAAGGAAGCTTAAACTAGCACCATGAGGTATGCATTATTGTTCAATAGGAATAATAACAGCATGTGTTTTACAGAGTTAATTTGAAGTGGAAATAAATTCATGAAGGTAAAGCATCTGCAGGAGATCTTTACACACAAAGCACTATGTACACCTGTTTTCCAGTTTTCTATAAAAATGTCTTAGAGACAGTGGATCCAAACAATCTTTTATTTTATAGGTAAATTTTGTCATCAATATGGGTTTTTTTTCTTTTTTTTTTTTTTTTTTTCTTTTGAGGCAGGGTCTCCCTGTAGCCCCAGCTGTCCTGGAATTTACTGTGTAGACCAGGCTGGCCTCAAATCACAAAGATCTGCCATCCTCTGCCTCCCAAGTGCTGGGATTAAAGGCGTGTGCCACCATGCCTGGCTTACCAATACAGGTTTTGAATTTATACTAGTCTTGATTCCTGTTAAAACAAAGAAAAGTACTAAGAAATACAAAGAAGGGTTTGTCATTAGGTCTTTGACAACTTTTCACATGAATCCATCCATTAATCCATTTGTCTGCACATCCAATCATTCATCTACTCATCTAATTAATATTCATGGGTCAATTACTACTGTAAGATATGTTGGGTATAAATAAGTGAATAGAATCTTTTCTAACACAAGACTCTGGTATTTACAAGAACACCAGTTCACAATAGATATGCAGTCTAGTGGTATAATTTCTATCATAAGAATGAACTGTGATTTCTTGAATTTGAATAGCTACTCAACTAGAAAATTCTTAGACTTTCAGGCTTATAGATTTATCGTTGAAATCCAATCTAATGGTCCCTAGGTATTGTGAAAACAAACTGTTGCATGTTCCACTTCGTTTGAATATATTTTGGGGCAGCTGAATTTTGACAAGGTTAGTTTTATTTTGATTCACACAGCAACATAGGCCCATGTAAATCATCAGCATTTAGTCTGAGAGTACCAGGACTCTTTGCCAGAAGTTTAAAATTAGATGTATGATAGGGAACTAATCAAGCTGCTATTTAAATTTAATTTTAGGTAGAGACCTACACTTACTGAATACATTATTTTCTATTAGCTATATTCAAAAGTGGGAAAAGCCAACATCATTTATTATTCATAGGATTCTACCTTCCGACAATGATGTCAAATTAAAAATTAATTGAAATTATGGATAATAAAATGACCAAATGCTATTCAATGATCACATAAATTGTATTATTTTCTAAGTGTTTATTATAACTATGAAATACAAGGAAGATGTAAAAGTCTCATGAAATACAAAACAGGTTATGTTCTGATACCACTGTGACTATGGAAAATATTCTAAAGTTTAGCACTTACAAAATTGGGTTTCAGTTCACATGGGTTCTCTATATGAACTTATTACTGAAATAATGATATTTTATGACTCCTTCATAACACTTCCTACTGAAAGATAATAATTATAAGCATTTTGTCACCATATATAAGTATTGCCATATTTTGAACATTGTATATGGAAATGTGTATTCTTGATTATTTTATTCTGGTTGTGAATTCTCAATATTTGCAACTTCATTCTGTTTTCATGTAGGTGGTGTTTGTGTTATATTTAATTTGCTGTTTAGATGAATTAAAGTAAATTATCTTTAACTAAGAAGTCAGTATTTGTATATTCATCTACTTATAATTATTTTTCACCTTCAGAGTTTGCACTCATGGCATTTTGTGGTCTTTTGTAGACACAGGCTAGCAAAGACTTTTCATCAGACTTGTATAGTCCAACTCATAATTTGATTTTTTTTGGTATTCTTTTCCTATTGGCCTCAAAGTTGTTGTTTTGAATTATGCTAAACATAGCTATTCCTAATTACAAGGCTGTGATGTGAAACTATATTTAGGCATGCATTGCAGTCTCGTAGGACATGTGCTTAATGTTAGCTCAAGAACAATATGTGTTGAATAAGGTACCTTCAACACACACACACACACACACACACACACACACACACACACACACACACTACGAGTTTGGTTCAGGTGACTAAATATTGCCTCCATAACCTTATAGGAACCTCATGTTCTGTTTCCCCTAAGAACAATAAACAATGCTTCAGTGCTCAGCAGTTCGATACTAATGATGAGGTTATAAAATTATTTCCACAATTATTTTAACTCTACATTAACTGATTATAACATTCATTACTGTAACAATTCTATAATTAATAGCCACTTAAAGTGCATTCAATTTGTGCTACTTTGAATAGTACCATTAACTATGTATTTGTGTGCTTTATTTTGGTGTACATGGGTATATACAGTTGTTTTGGGGCATAAAGGATTTGAAGTGTGTTTTAAAATTGGAGACATTGTTTCTAATCCTGTGTGTATGTGTTCGACTTTTATAAGTTAAACTTGAGATCGTTATATTGTTAGTAATTCTACAAACAGCATGTGTTTATATTCATTGTCAATTTCTATGAAAATATTTTCAGAATTCTAACTGTACTATATTGAATCCACCAGCAAAATTAAGAAGAAACTACTTTTGTGGTATTCTTTGTCATATTTCAACACTGATGATGATTTTGCTTCTTTTGTACAACTTTATTTTCAAGTGTTAAAAAAAATTTAAATTTCTTGAATAAAATAAAAATTGAAAAATGAAAAAAAAATCCTAAAATTAAAAGTTGAAATTCAAAATAAATGCTGTGTAGTGATAAATAACAGTAAAACATTAAGCAAAATAATAAAAAGAAGTTACAAATTCTAATAGTGCAGCAGAGAGGAGTGGGAAAGTATAACTCAAAAGTTAAGAAGTTAGCATTAACATCTGTGCATTACTAATTCCAGAAGGAGGTAGAAATAAAAGAAGAAAGTTAATTTTTAGGTCAAAAGGGGTAGAATTTTTATTAAAATGCATACTTTATATTATGTGCAATACATAGTCTAGTTTACTAAGTAGTTTATAAAATTCAGTATTATGAACCTTCAGATTTAGGAAGGAAAGTGAAACTCAATGGGAAAAGAAACTTGATTTTGAAATGTATCAGAGTGACAAAACCAACATCAAACAAATCCAGCTTGGACAGGCAGGTTAGCTGCTGCACAAAGGCAGAAAATGGAGATGAGGGATTGCAAGAGAGATGATGATGCCAGAGGAAACTTGGGAAAAAACTAAAGAGGTAGAAAAAGACTTTCTAATAGTTTACATCCACTGGAAGAGGTCCTAAAATCACAGTCTAGTTTGTTGTCTTTGTCAGATTTTCAGAAATATGCGTATTTCAATCACAAAATGAAGAAAAATAGAAAGTGGAACTGAAATTGTTTGCCTCATGAATTATGAAAATTATCTAAGCTAAAAATTTCATGTGATAATGAGCAAAGAAATGGGTATGCATATAATATATTAAAATTTAAGTGGAAAATATATTAATTTTAATAGGAAAAAAATCATTGATGCAAAATGCAATGAGAGTGTTTAAATGTTATACCAGGGTTGGTTAGATGAGTTAAATTAGTGCATTTGCTGCCAAACCTGATGATCTGAGTTCGATGCTCCAAGCCTACATTGTGGAAGGAATCTACCCTGAGAGCTGTTCTCTGACCTCCAAAGCTGAGCCACACCTTGCAAGTGTCCACACATTTAAAAAAATGTTTTAAAAATTAAATACAAAGTATTTTGGAAACACTCTATTATTTTTATATTATTTGGGAAAGGAAATACAAAATTATTTTCCATGCATATTACATACATGTTTATTAGTATTTCAAGTCTTTATATGCTGTTGTATCTTTAAAACTAAATGCAAAAATGTTGTCTGCTGTGTTTGATGGAAAGTTCAGTACCCTGGTTGTTGCCTTTCACACACACCTTTGAGTCTTGGGAATGGAAATGAATGCACAATCATCAGATGTTGAGAAAATAAAATTACCATAAAGTAATTTTGTAGGCAGTTGTAAGAGCAAATGTCATAATTTATCAAAATTTACTTTGGACTTTCTACAAAATTTGAAAGCAATACACATTAAAAACTCTATTTAAAATCTAATGTGCTTTAAGACCATTATTCTGACTTCAATTTCTAATTGTATCTTGTGTTTTTATTTAATTTAATAGAAAGAAACAATTAAAATATATTGATAAATGTTTTGGCCCTCACAATAGATAAAAACACACTGTTATTATACCAACCACTGCAAAATAATGGGGACAAGAATAAAAATGATTAGTTTTATGATATAGAAGATGAACTACAGAGAACAAATTATAATAGAATTAAGATGTTAGCTGCAATTTCCACACTGATCACAACCAATAAGGATGTAGAATACAGTCAAAGGGCTATTAGAATGAAATTTACATATTTCACTATCAAAGACGTTAGTAATGGAGGAAGCAAGGGGAGAACCCTGTAAGGCACATGGAAAACAAGTGGCAAAATAATAGCGGTATTTGCTTTCTTATCAATAATTAAGTATAAATAAATTAGGCTATTCCATCCAAACACAGAACAATTTGTAATAGAAATGTGACCTAACATCTTAACTTTAAAAATTTATTAAATGCATGAAAAGAGAGAAAGCAGATAATGAGAAACCACAATCCATTCAGTTAACTGATGATGGAGAAAACGGGTAACTCTGCAAGCACTGGCCTCAAGAGACTACGAGCATCACCTATGAGACATTTATATTACAAGAAGTTGTAAGAGTTACAGACATTCACACATCTAGTAACTGACCATTGAAATATAAAGATAAAATGGACAAAGTTGATGGTAAAAACAGACAGATACACAAAGTTAGTTGGTGATTTCACTACTCTACCATTCGTCATTACTAAACCAACAAGAAAAAAAGATTAATAAAGAAATCAAAGGCTGAGTTGAGAGGTCCCAGGAGTGGGAAAGAATACTTGCTGTGCAATGGACAGAAGAAGATAACTATTGCTTAGTGATCAGTCTGCCTGGGGGGAGAGGAAACATCCAGCTCCAAGTTCAGTAAGAGATTCTATCTAAGGCAGAGTGTGAGAGAGGCATACACTCTAATCCTTGTCTAGCCTCCACACATGGACAGAAACACACACAATAATAATAATAATAATAATAATAATAATAGTAATAATAATAATAAATTCTTTTTAAAAAAAGGATTGAGGAGCATTAATGAGCTATTTTTACTAAACATATACAGAATATTTCCTTCAATGTTCCTGACGCATTTCTTTGATTAGACCTTGTGTCAAGCCACAAATTGAATGTTAATAGACATATAAGGTATATATTATGCAAAGTGCCTTATTTGCATGCAACAGGATAGAATTAGAAATCATCATTTAAGCAAAACTGGAACATTAAAGACAATAAAACCCATGATAAAATATAATTTCTCCTATTAGAATGTTTATTATTATTATATGCTAATAAATGAAACACAGTGTTGACAAGAATGCACAGAGACCAAAAAAACTCATACAGTGCAGGCAGAAATGCAGTTGGAGAGCCACCAGGGAACCCAACAGAGTGGCTTCTCAAAATTAAAATGGAATTGTCACATGACACAGAATTCTAATTTTGCTTAGATGCCCACAAGTATTGAAGGGAGGATCTTGAATAAACACTTGTATGACATGATCAGGACAGCATGTTCACAATACTTAATATGTGGAATGAATATAGAGTCTGCCAGCAGATCAATGGATTGACACAATATGCCTTGTAAATAAGGTAAGGTGTGGTATGCTCTCTTACAAAAGAAGGAAATCATGATCCATCTTAAAATGTGGATGAACATTGATGTTATATATTGTTAAATAAGACAGTAACAATAAGAGAAGTAATGTCCGGTTCCATTTGTATGATTTGGAGATGCTATCTTTCCTCAACTGTGTGTTCTTAGCACCTTTGTCAAATACCAGGTGGCTGAAATTGCATGTACTCAAATTTGGGTTTTCTATTGTGATCATTGATCTATTTTTGTGGCAGTACCATGAGGTTTTTATGACTATAGCTCTGTAATATAATCTGAGATCTGGTATGGTGATCCTCACCAGCATTGTTCTTTCTGCCCAAGATTGCTTTGGCTATCCAGGGTCTTTTGTGATTCTCTATGAATTTTAGGATAATTTTTTTCTGGCTCTCTGAAGAAGGTCATGGCATTTTGATTGGCATTGCATTGAATCTATAAATTGTCTTTGGTAAAATAGTCATTTTCACAATATTGATACTACCAATCCATGGGCATGGTAGGTCTTTCCCTCTCCTAGTGTCTTCCTCTATCTCTTTATTTAGAGATTTGGAATTTTCTTTGCAGAGGTCTTTAATGTGTTTGGTTAGGATTATTCGTAATTATTTTTTTCTGAAGCTATTGCGAATGGAAGGGTTTCCTTGAATGCTTTATCCGATTGCCAGTTATTGATATATAGAAAGACTACTGATTTTTGTAAGTTGATTTTGTAACCTGCCACTTTACTGAAAGTATTAATCATTTAACCATTTTCTAGTGGATTCTTTGGGGATCTCCTATTTATAGTATAATCTGCAAATAGCAATAACTTGACCACCTCTTTTCTAATTTGTACTTCTTTAATTTCTGTCTCTTGCCTTATTATTCTTGCAAGAGTTTCAAGCACTACACTGAAAAGGAGTAAAGAGAGTGGACAGCTCTATCTGGTTCCTGATTTTAATGGGAATGCTTCCAGTTTTTCTCCATTTAGGATGATGTTGGCTATGGGTTAGTTGTATATAGTTTAATTGTGTTGAGGTACGCTTCCTCCAGACCAATTCCTTCTAAGGTATTAGAGTGATACTGGCTTCATAGAAAGAGTTTGAGGGTTCTCCCCATGTATCTATCTTTTTGAATAATTTAAGCAGTATTGATTGTAGATTTTTGTTGACCGTCTGGTAGAATTCTGCTGTGAATCCATACGGGTCTGTGCTTTTTTCAGTTGGGAGGTTTGGTATTACTGTTTCAATTTCCTTATTTGTTATGGGTCTGTTTAGTTTGTTGATCTCCTCTTCATTTAACTTTGGTGGCATCCATGATTTTAGAAATTCATTTTTTTTTTTTTTTTTTTTTTTTACATTTTCAAGTTTAATGGAGTATAGACTTTTAAAGTATTCACTTACAATGTTCTGGATTTTTTGTCACTACAGGTGATTTATTTTCCCCTTTCATCTCTGATTTTGTTGATTTGGATTTGCTCTTTCTTTC
>NW_008347042.1:6503717-6524100 GCF_000622305.1 Nannospalax galili
AGCTCTTAGTTTCATTGATTTTTTTTTGTATTGTTCACTTTTTTTCTTTTTCATTAATAATTTTGGTATTTCTTCTTGTCTACTAGATTTGGGGATGGTTTGTTCTTGCCTTTCCAGAGTCTTGAATTCTACTGTTAAGTCATTTACATGTGCTCTTTCTGACTTTTTAATGTAGGCACTAAGGGCTATAAACTTCCCTCTTAGAACTGCTTTTAAGATGTCCTATAGGTTTTGTTGCATTGCATTTTCATTTTGTTCCGGGAATACTTTTATTTCTTTCTTAATTTCTTCTTTAACTCATTCACCATTCAGGAGTGTGTTGCTTAATCTCCATGAGTTTGGGTAGTTGCTAGAGCTTCCAGTACAACCTTTATTGCACTGTGTCTGATAAAAGACATGGAATAATTTGAATGCTTTTGTATTTTTGAGGTTTGTTTTGTGTCCCAGAATGTGGCCAATTTTAGAAAAGCTTGCATGGGCTTCTGAGTAGAAATTGTATTCTTTGGTGCTTGGATGGAATATTCTGTATATATTTGTTAGGTCCATTTCATGTAAGATGTCATTTAATGCAGATGTCTCTGTGTTTATTCTTTATTCAGTTGTCCTATTGAAGATAGTAAGGTATTAAAGTCACTTACTATTACTGAGTTGGGGTTAATCTCTCTTTTACAGTTCAGGAGTACTTTTGGTGAAATTGGGTGCTCCAGAGTTTGATGCATATATATTCATGATTGCAATATCTTCTTGGTCAGTTGTTTCTTTGATTAGAATGAAGTTACCCTCTTTATCTCTTCCTAGTTTTAATTTGAAGTCTATTTTGTCAGATTATTAAAATTAAAACACCTGCTTGCTTCTTAGAGCCATTTGCTTGGATAATTTTTTTTCCCATTCTTTCACCCTAAGGAAGTGTCAGGGCTTGAAGGTGAGATGCATTTCTTGAAGACAACAAAAAGTTGGATTTTCTTTCTT
Organism: Nannospalax galili; assembly: GCF_000622305.1. Classification (NCBI taxonomy): domain Eukaryota; kingdom Metazoa; phylum Chordata; class Mammalia; order Rodentia; family Spalacidae; genus Nannospalax; species Nannospalax galili. The sequence goes on from NW_008347042.1 coordinate 6,504,687, forward strand.
GATCCATTCCATTAGCCTGTGTCTTTTGACAGGGGAATTGAAGCCACTGATACTTAGTGTTAGTATTAAAAGATGTGCATTGGATAGTGTCATTTTCAATTATTTGGATTTGTGGCCTTATTTTGTGTTTCCACTATTATACCTTTTTTTGTTTTGTTTTCTTGATGTATCCTCTTGGGTATACTCATTCCTTTCTTCGTTCCTTTGTATCGCTTCAAGTATTTTCTGCAGGGCTGGTTTAATGAACATGAATTCTATCATCCTATTCATGCCATGAAAATGTTTCCATCCCCCTTTGACCATGATAGATATTTTTGGTGGATAAAGTATTCAGGTTGGCATCCATAGTCGTTTAGACTTGGGAATACTTTGGTCCAGGCTCTTCTGGCTTTCATAGTTTACATTGAAAAGTCAGCTGCAATTTTGATGGATTTTCCTTTATATGTAACTTGTTATTTTTCTCTATAAGTTTTCAGTACCCTCTTCTAAAGCCAAATTCTCTCCTGGCAGGCTTACATTGCACAAGTTTTCAGTTCCCAGGCCCTCTGTGGGGTGTGCTGCCACCTTCCCTCTCCACGCTGTCTTTATGACCAAACCGACAAACTGACATAGTGTCCCTCTAAGCTACAGTTTAGGGACTAAAGAGATTTATTTTGGCTTGCAAACAAAGCTTATGATTCTGGGATGGAGTCATTTACGAAGGCATGGATGCCCGAGGCTTCTTTTCCCTACACGTTGGCTGAACTTTTCAGATCCACTAACTCCAGCCCTAAGACAGGGAAACTCCTGCCACCTCCATGGCTTCTTCTGTGTCTCTCCTTAGATGCTCTCCCTCATGCAATTGAAGCTGACACGGTGGGAGGGATGACTGTCTATCCCTAGGTCTACAGAGTCTCCAGGGTTCAGACATTCAGCCTTTGCTGGTTCTTTCAGAGGACACACCTATCCAACACCTCTCTTTGTTCTGTACATTTAATGTTTTTACTGTGATATGCCATGGGGAAATTCTGTTATGGTCATATCTAAATGGTGCTTTCTGTGCTTCTTGAATCTCTATGTCTTTCCTTAATTTAGGAAGTTTACTTCTACAACACTGTTGAAGATCTGTTCAATGTAATTGACCTGAGATTCTTCTCCTTCCTCTATGCATACAATTTATAGATTTGGTCTTTTCATGTTGTCCCTGAGTATTCCATTCCTGTTTTTTTTTTTTTAATTTTTACATAGTCTTTGCTTAAGGAATCTAGATCTTCAACTTTATCATCCAGTCTTGATATTCTGTTTTCCATTTCATTCATTCTGTCTGTGAGGCTTTCTCCTATGGTTAACTGAGTTTTTCAGTCCTATGTTCACTGCCATTTGGGTTTTCTTCACTATTTCTATCTCTTTTGTGAATTCATTTTTCAAGTCATGAACTTTGTTTTGATATTTCATTAAGCTGCATATCTGTATATTCTTGGGCTTCCATCATAAGTTTATGCCTTTCCTCTTTGACTTTTTTGAGTTGTCTGTGATTTTCTTAAAGTTCTTTGATCATGTTTTTTATTGTTGTTTTGAATTATGTGTCCTGGGGTTCCTTAGAAGGTTTCTTGTTGCAGTGCACTTCTGTGACTAGAGGGTTTTTTTTGGAGGGGGGCATAGTCTCTTGGTTTTTTATATTGTGAATTTGCACTGCCATTTGGTCATATGGATGTTTTTCTTTGTTCTTATGTGTCCAATAGGAACTTCTACTCAGATTTTGTTTAATTTTGGCTCTATTAATATTTTTATGTAGCTTAGTTGCTTTTCGTTCAGGTATGGAAAATAAATTGGTATGTGTTTCAGGTTCTTTCAGGGTAGTAGAATGGTCAAGGTGGATGGTGGGGCAGAGTAATAAGTAGATTGGTCAGGTTAGTAGGAGAGCTGATTTGTGTCAGACAGATCAGGAACCAGTAGAGTCTATGCTAGGGAACTTAGCTAGTCTGGGTTAGGAAGATAGTCCAGGGATCAGAAGTGAAGGAATTGCAGCCTGAGTGGGTCCACAGCTGGCAGGGGACAGAGTGAAGGTGGGTGAGAGTGATGGAATATAGACACAGTGGGTGGGATCTGACTTACCAGGGTCCTGGCCAAAGACTGTCCAGCTGCTGAGAGCCAGTAAAGATCAAATTTCACTTTTATAATATGTAGAGTTATAGACACAGAGGATAGTGACCATTGAACAGCATTATTAGTGTAGTAACTACACCAGCAAATAGTATATTTTATACTATGCAAAAGTTACTACAATAAAAAAATGAGGAAAATACTAGCAAAATACAGAGTTATTTTTGAATTTGGGCAAATAATTATGACCAAAATTTAAATTAATGGTATGAAAATAATATCAAAAGACAAATAATGACAAATCCTAGCAAAGATATTGAGAAAAAGAACTCTCATACACTGCTAATGGGAATGTGCAGCTAGAATAGCCAGAATAGAAAACAGTATGGAAATTCTAAAAATCTGAATATAGAGTCCCTGCCATATGATCCAGCAACTCCACTAGGATTGATATATGAGGGGCCATTGAATTTATGATACCCAATACATATGTACAACTCCCGTGTATAGTATGGTGCCATTCTGAAAAGCTTAAATGTAGACTTGACACAAATATCCTTTGGCAGATAAATGCATGAAGGAAATATGGCATTTTTATACAATGGAAACGTATTCATTCATTGAACAGTATATCTTACTGTTTGCAACAGCATGATAGAACTGTGGGTCGTTATGTTAAGTACAATAATCCAGATGCAGAAAGACAAAGACTACAAAACCAACAGGTCAATGTTACTGATGAAGAGAATGGAATAGCAGTCATTAGAACCTGGGCAGGAAAGAGGGTAAAAGTGGTGGAGAGAAGTTCAGCTCAAACAGCCAAACTCAGCTGCAGTAGAGGAATCACTTGTGCTTCACGTCAATGTGGTAGGATAACTTTTTGTTAAGGCAGTATATGGCATATTTCAACTAGAAAGGAAGACAGTCATTTCCACAGTATGTGAAAAGGACCAGTGCCCAAAGAGCAGCAAAATACTCATTCTAATTTGATCAATAACGCACAGAAGCATATCACACACACACACACACACACACACATAAATAAATGGAATCAAATAAGTGAAAAGTAATTCAGAAAATGTTTAAGAGAAAGTCATATCAGTAAAATTTAAAAACATCATTGGAAAAGTTAGTAAAATTTGAAAGTATAATGGAAAGACAGAATTACGAAAATATGTTCATAATATATAATCAAATGAGGAATTGAACAGAAATACTTTTGTGCCTACATTGATTTAGAACTAGCACCACTAAATAATTTGTTCTCATTGGTTTTAGAGAAGAAAGCCTTATCAAAGGACATCGTTGTACAAAGTACAGCAATGAGGTAGAAATCTGTGTATCATTATTGACATTGGGGCTGACCTGCTTTGCTCTCTCCACTACTCTGAACACAGCAGTGTCTTCTTCAATGTCCTGCAGGATAGGTTCACTGGAAGCAATCTGAGAAGCCAGTGAGATGAGCCATACTGGTTCAAAGTTACCCCACAGCTTGTGAATACTTGTTCCACTACAAATCCTGACCTTGTCTTGATTCATCTTAGCTCCTTGTATGTCAGTATTGTCTCCTCATTTTTTTAGCTGCCTTCCATTTGGAGAACAGTAATAATTAAAAACAGCATTATCAACCATGTGCCTATCATAGGAACAACACAGGACCTTAAGTACGTGGAGGCAAGGACTCCCAGAACCCTCAGAGACCTATGATTATTACTTTTCCATGCAATACAAATAAAAGAAAGGAAATGGAGACTTTTCAGGCTTTGAACATTGCTAAGAACTTTGTTCAGAAACAGGAGTGTTAGACAATAATACTCCAGACAATTCCTTAACAGATTAGTCTATAAAAGTGCACAGATTATCTTGGTTCATGAAATGAAATGTCCACAATCCCTTTGGCTTATCATATTTTCTTGTTTCTTTGATTTCACATGTTCATGCCTGTGGAGTATGCATTCATGTATGCATGTGCATTTTCATGTATGCAAGTGCATGTTTGTGCACATACCTGTGGAAGCCTGAGGTTGATGTTGAGCATCTTCCTGAATCTGTCTTCCACTTTATTCTTTTGAATTAATGTCTTTTTAACAAACCCAGAACAGCCTGATAGGGCTTTTCAGTAGTGGAGATAGAATTCTGGGCCTTATACTTGCTATTAACAAGTCCTCTATCATTAAGCTAAATTCCAAGCCTGAAACCTCAAATTTTAGAGGTGCTTCTAAGATGTATTCGTTTTTTTTATTTAAAAAAAAACTTTTGTAATTTTAAATTTACCTATGTTCTCTACTTGATCTCCATATATAATTTTAGTCTGCTCATTTTACAGGATAATGAGTTTCATAACTCTGTTACCTGCTGGGTGAAATACTCCATCCATATATTTGACTTAAAATTATCTTAACAGCATGTGAATTTCAATATTGAAAAGTACAGGCTTAATGATGAGCTATGCATGTCCTGATTACTTGATTTCAATGCCTGATAGTGCCTAGTCTCTTACAGTCTTAACTTTTCTCCTGTTTTTAATTCCTAAATTAAAAACTACAGGTAAAAAGATAGATTTCATAGATTTAGATATAGTATGTGCTTTTGACAAAGCAATAATCCTTTTAGCTTAAATTTAAAGGCTGTTTAAAGTAATTACATTCCTACAAAAATTTCTATGTATTGAAACCTAAGTTAAAATCCATCATTTTTATTTAAAATTTTATTTACATTAAATATAGAAGACATTCAATTTTACTGTGAATTGAAAAGCTTAAAGCAAATATTGTTTAAAAATATAAATATCTTTTCTAGGTTTGGCCATTTTGAGCCTGAAACTGAAATTATCATTTCTCTTCTATTCAAGTGATGTATACTTCCTGCCTGAACTTCTGTCTTTTTCTCTCCTTTACATAGTATGGTGAGACCAAAAAAAAAAAGTATGGTTAAAAAGTTATTTCATAATACTACAGAAAATTCTACGGTGTTCTTTCTACTGTGCATAAAGAAAGCAAATAATGTAGTCTGAAAGAAAATTCATTGTTCCTGAAAAATAACAGCAAAACCCGGTACACTTAAACTTCAAGGTTTTTTCTTCAATTCAAATACATCCACAGCAATTTTTTTAGATACTGGGGCTTGAAGCCAAAGCCTTGTATGTGCTAAGTAAGGGGCTCTGCCACTGAGCTATCTCTAGCCCTTGATCGTTTTAAGACTTGATCTCTATATGTGGCTCAAGCGGCATTGGAACTTGGGTCCTTCTATACCCACCTCCCACCTTCCCTGGAGTGCTGGATTTATAGGTGAACTCCACTATGCCCATCATCCCTAATTTTTCACACCCATATTATCTAGGAAATCAATATTTTGTCTTTTTCTCTTGCACCATCTGACTTTGTGTTTTAAATATGTGTCTGGGAACTACACATTTTTAAACTTTAAGGTGCACTGGCTACATATTAGTTTTAGAGTGGTAATTATTTTCTTGTTATATAAACATTTCCAGCTTTGGTCTAAAGTTGAAAGCAACAGGGAAACATTTGTGTATTTGTTTTGAGTAGATACATCAAGGTAATTTTATCTACAGCTAAAAACATAGAGTCAACATTTGAAGGGCTTCTATAAATTTGCTACTGCTTTAAATACAAATAGTTTCCCTTGCTGTCTAGAGTGGCACACAGGTGACATTTGTGGTGTAGCTGATTAGTAAACAGCTGACCTCATTTTGTCTTCTTTGGAACAAGATCCTGTTCTGCTTGGGTGGAGAAATGACTTAGTGTGGCACCTCAGGAGTATTCTTGGGGTCAATCAGCAGTCTCCTCCCACCATTAGCACATTATATTGAGAATCCACATCATTAGTTTAAATTAGGCTCACTTAATTAGCCAGCTGCTACTCTCCTTGATAAACCAGCTGTGCGCTACTGTTTCTTCATGTCATAATTCAGCCCTAGCTGTGTATGTTTGTGGCTGTGATCACTAGTTCTTCCTCACACAATGAACTGTCTTTCTAGAGTCTGATGCAACTTGTCCATGACCAGTGTATCATGTATTTAATTTTTGTATTTGTTGTAGCTCTCAAGAAATACTGATGAATTGTTAATTTCTATGTATGTGGAGATTAATGTCTACAGGTCACCAAAGACATGAACTAATACAAATAAGTAAATTAAACCTCATAGTATATTTGAAGTTTATCCTTAAACATTGTTTTAATAATTTTTAAAGGAAATAATATAACATTGAAAATAGTATTTTCATCAGAAATTGTTCTAGAACTTGAATGTATAGGACAAATCAAATATTTGGGAGCTATTTCAGAAAATGATTAATAATTCAACATAACTTCAGAAGATGGATTGCAGTTTAACTATCTACATACAATCAGACAAAGCAATGAAGTGTTTGAACATGAAATCCAGTGTTTATTGTCAGGAAGAAAAATTTGCACCCTACAACATCAGAACTTTTATTTTAACAAAATATTCAGAATCATTCACTAGCCTCATTTCTGTTATGGTGAGGGTTCCATCATAAACTACAAGTTGTCTTTATTTCTATTGGCTTGTGAAGGCAGAAACTAAAAGAACTTTCCCAGAGAAATATTTACAGATAAATGTAAACTATGTGAAGCCTCAGATAAACTTGAGGTAAAAGATAAACACATGGCCACCCAATTTTCTATTCATGCATTCTCAAACATTGTCTTTTTACTAATATTTATTTCTGAGTTGGAGGAAGATTGATTGCAGAAACAAATTAAAGTACTGTCTATAGTCAGGCATATCAAACCTGCACTCATGGCCTACACGAACCCTAGAATAGCTGTGAATATAGTCCAATACATTTGTAGAAGAAAATGTCATGTCACAATTTGAGAATTCTGAACATCCCTGAATGGTGTTCATAGTGGAACATCAGCTTGGATGTGAGGTATCCAATGACCAGCCATGGGGAGATAACCCCAACACATTTGCTTATGTCTTACAATGAAAAATTAACTTCATAATCATCTTCTATATAGACGAACACTGGGGGCTGAGAATAGAACCCACTTCTACAAAAAGACCATTAGGAGGGTAAAATTTCAAAGACCTCACTTTTAAGTACTCCAAAAAGGTTTGGTGGACAGTCTAATGGTTTTCAAAAAATAAATTCATATGAATTTTCTTAATAGCAGTGATAAATTTTAGCATGCTATGCAACTTTACAGCTAACTTATTTTTTTAATATTTTATTTATTTCTTTATTTTTATTTTTTATGTGTATGAGTATTACGCCTGTGTGTAGATAAGTGAACCCACGTTGTGCAAAGCCCATGGAGGTCAGAAGAGGCTGTCGGAGCCCCTGGAACTGGAGTTACAGACAGTTGTTAGCTGCCATGTGGGTGCTGGGATTCAAACTGGGGTCTTCTGCAAGAACAACCAGTGTTCTTAAACCCTGAGCCATCTCGCCAACCCCTACAACTAACTTATTATGATAGGAGTAATGTGAATCTTTTCTACAAAATGTTTAGAGACTGAAATCACGTTCAGGCTCCCAGGTATCCTTGTGGCAAACATATCAATAAATTTAAAAAGTACTACTTTCCTGCTTTACAAGAAGCAAAAGGCATAAATTTACTGATGCTTTTTTAAGTTTTAGGAGGCTTTTGACAATATTTTACAAAATTCAACTCATGAATTTATTCATTCTGAAAACAAATGGTGCAAATAGGAGACCGTATGTATTTTGCTAAAATTCAGGCTACAGAAAACTTAGGAAGAAGGTGAAAACTTGGAAACCCAACTTTACTTACTGCTATAGATTTTGTTGCTGTAACAATGAAATGTGTCTTGTGCAAAATGTGTCACTTTATAGTTAAAAACCTATAAACAGATTTTCCCAAGGAATCAATTCTTGTCCCAGTGAAAAAGATCACATTTTATTTGTCCTGTATTTCTCTGTTGCTGTTGTTGTTCTGTTCTGTGCATTTTTACAATAGAATTAATTTTTTTAATTTAAAATCTAGAAATGATTAATTTAGTGCGTTTGAAATGCTGAAATGAAAAACAAAATTTTTGACTTAAAAAAATTCTATATTTGCTTCAAAATTTGATTAATCTTTTCTACCTCCAAGTACATATGTCTAAGCTAATTTAAAGGCAATTAATTAGTGCCAAGCATGGTGGTGCACACTTTATATTTCAGCACTTAGGAGGGGAGACAGAAGCAAGAGGATCTCTGTAAGATCCAAACCAGCCTGGTCTACATAGTAAGTTCCAGGCCAGGTGAGGCTACAGAGAGACCTGTCTGAGTGAATGAATGAATGAACAAACAAACAAACAAACAAGATTTAAAACAGTAAGGAAAATCAATAAAATAAAAACTTAGTTTCAGAAACTGTTATTAACCAAACACAAAACCTATGTAGGTTTCTGGTCTACATAGTAAGTTCTGGGTCAACCTGGGCTACAGAGAGACCCTGTCTCAAAAATAAAACAAACCAAACCAAAGGGTCACTAGTCACCGACTGTCTTCTGACACCTCCTGGAAAATACTTTTGTAAGATCAGTTTCATTCATTTTATTTTTATGTGCAGGTGTGACCTTGCCACAATGCATGGATGGGAGGAGGACAACTAGCAGGACTCAGACTGCTCCCCCCACCATATGGTTCTGTGGATTGATTTCAGGTCTTCAGACTTGGTGACAAGTTCTTTGACCCACTAAGCCGTCTTGTTTGCTCAAAAAATATCAACTTTGGGGACTGGAGAGCCATCTCAGTGGTTAAGAACACTGGTTATCCTTGTAGAGGACCCAGATTTGGTATCCAGGACCCACATGCAGCTAACAACTCTCTGTAATTCCAGTTCCAGGGGAATTCACCCCTTATTCTGGCCTCTGTAGACATTGTACACATGTGGTGCACTTAGATACATGCAGGCAAAACACTCATAGACATAAAATCAAAATAAATAAAATTTGTTTGAAGGTCAACTTTTTAAAAATTCTTGTTGTCCCATTTATAAAACATATACTTTGACTCAATGAAAGCATCATATCTTCCTCTTGTCCCTTGTCCTGATTTGTGCGTCTTCCATTGAACTGTCATTTATCATGTTGATCACATTTATTCTAAGTGGATCTTTCTCCCTGTATTCTGTACATTCTTTCAAGATGGAAACTGTCTATTCATTTTCTTCCAGCTCTTTCATTTGATAAGTAAAATGTTATAACGGTAATAACATAATTGTCATGAAAATGACTCTAGGTCAACTAGAGTGGATACCACAAGGTACTAACAGAGCTAACTCCCAGCCCAGTCCTTCCAATAGTCGTAATAGTAGTAGGAGTAGTAGTAGTTGTAGTTGTAGTAGTAGTAGCAGTAGCAATAGCAGTAGCAGTAGCAGTAGCAGTAGTAGTAGCAGTAGTAGTAGTAGTTCAATAGTGCTTAATATTCACCAGGGACAAATATTTATTAGTTCTCCATGTAGTCAAAAAATTTAGGAGTGGGTATTGTTAGTTTCCACTTTATAAGAGAGGAAACTCAGCCAAAATATTTAGTAACTTTCTAAAGTTTTCTGTTATAAGTGAAGGGTTTTGGAATGCTTTCTCATGAATATGATGCATTCTGCCTGTCTTTGACTCTGTGCTGATCACTGCATTGCTTCTAGACGTGCAACTGCTGATTGAGCCCATCTTCCAAATGATAATGCCCCCAAGTGTACATTTGTATGAGGTATGAGCAGGAAGCAACACACCCATTAATTATAAATACAAGGGTAACCCATCCACGAATTCTGATCATTCAAATAGGATGAGTGTCTTTCATATGCAAAGACTAGAGAGGAGTACAGTCCTGGACACGGGGGATGGCTCCTGACAAAATAGTCACAGTTTTCTCTCCCAATCAAATAGGTAGGGACATATACTACAGATGACCATTAACCCATATAGGATATTACCTAGGAAAGGCCTGTAAAAAGAAAAATACCTTATAAGCTCTAGCAATGTGTAAATTCAAACTTGAATGTTTTCTTGATTTTAGTTACTCATACTTCTTTGCTGATTTTATTACAATATTCTTAAAAATCTGGATAGGCCTTAACATATACAACAGAATACATGAAATCAGATGTGAGGAGTATGTGAGGTACAGATATGTGAGGGTTTCTAAATTTGATTAAGATCTATTATATGAAATGCACAAAAACTCAATAAAAATATACATAACATGAAAAAAGTCAAATAGTAAAGAGGTTTTCCTGATTTTCTATTATTTGCACTGAGCTATTCTATCTTTAATATTTAGAAGACCAAATTAATTATTCTCTTCAAACTAGGTTGTTATAACTGCATGTAGATCAACTTTATAAAAGAGGGGCTGGAGAGATCGTGAAACAATTAAGAACATTAGCTGCTCTTGCAGAGGACCCAGGTTCAATTCCCAGCACCCATATGGCAACTAACAACCAACAACCATCATTAACTCTAGTTCTAGAAGATTTGATGACCTTTTCTGGCCTTTGTGTTACATGACAGGTGCATTTGCATGCATGCAGGCAATTACTCATACACAAACACACACAAACACACACACATACACATTTTTTTTTTAGTCTTTTTGAGACAAGGTCTCCCTGTAATCCCAGCTGACCTGGAGCTCACTATGTAGACCAGGCTGGCCTTGTACTAGCAGAGATCCATCTGTCTCTGCCTCCCAAGTGCTGTGATTAAAGGCATGTGCCACCACACCCAGCCCAAATAAAATATTTTTAAAAGCATTTACAAAATATAAGAGAGAAAATACAATGATGAAGTTTTAGTGAGAATATAGACTGAAGTAAAGGCAGGAGCCTGAAAAGTAGAAAGGGAAAGGGATGACAAGGGGAGAAGAGAGAAGGAACTCCAGAGAGGTGCCCTGGAGGACATAGGTACTAACAATGGGAAAGTGACAAAAAGTAGGGATCTTAATTGGTGAGAACAGAGGGAGTGAAGATAAGACAGAGGGAACAGGAAGGAGAGCAACATGGGGGGACTCAGTAGTGACAAACTTTGGGGCTGTGGGAAAAGGTAGAGGGAAGTTGAAGGAATTGGAAATTGTATAAATTCTCATAACTACATAAAATTCACAAAAAATTAGAAGAAAAGATAAAATATGTAAAATCAAAGGTCTCTTGATGCCCTGTCACTAGTGCAGTGACAGAAGACAGCTGTTTGTGTAAGTATTGAAATTATTGATTAGGACATGCAGAAATGAACCATCTGGCATTAATTCAAACTCAGCATTGGAAGTTCCATAGTAACTATTCCTCAGGCAATGAAGCAGCTGAGTATCACTTCAGTACCAAATCTAGAAGTAATAACTCTAGGTTTATACAACAATGGAATGTCATTAATGAAAACCCAGTCAGTGCTTCGCCATGCTTTCCTCAATCCATTAGCTTTTCCTTCTTAATGTTTCATCTCCTTGAAATGGCTTTGGAAACCTGGAACAACATCCTCATACAGCAGCACTCGGAGCAGGAAGGCAAGGAAGAGTGGGAAAGGGAAGGCTGACCGATCACTGTGTAGTTAATGAAATACACGATCTCCAGAAACCAAGTCCAGTTTGATGGTTACAATTCAGACACTGGAACAGCCTCAGAAAGTTGGAGAATTTAGTATCCCTCAAAGGGAAGTGCAGTTTTCTTGGTGGTTTCAGTTGAAGCCCACCTGTGCCATAACATTTCCCCTTTGTTGATTCACAAACAACATTACAACTGTAATAGCCAAAAAGGAAAGTGTAAGAACCTCAATATAAAAAGAGTTAAATAGAACTTTACAGAAATCCACTAATTATTTCAATAATCCATGAATTCTGAAAATAATAAATAATATATAAAATCTATCATAATGTTTTTAAAATGTATTAGTAAAACTAAAGTTCTCACATTTAAATTACAATAAGATATATAAAAATTAAATAAATTACAATGTGAATTCTCATATGGCTAACCACAAATATAATTTCCCTCTTATTAACCTACTGAGACAAGCATACGGTTGTTAATTAGGTCATGGGAAATGGTTCAGTGGTATTCAACAGCGTTGGGAAGAAATACTATCATTGTCAGATAAAATTTCTTCTTATGAAATAAAATTATTTTTACATTATAAAATTAGAAAGTATATTAGTAACTAATACAGCAAATTACTTTTAACAACTGCTAGTTTACTACATAAATAATTTGAAATTAAGGTGAGCAAGATAACTTCCAGCATCAATATTTTTTGGGGGGGTTTGAGAATTGTATTTAATGTAGATACTAAAAATTATAGATATCGGTAGGAAAAACACATTGACTATACCAGGCGTGATTTAAAAAGTACAAAAATATTACTTTTTATTTCCCTTTGGTAACTTTGTGTTTATCAATAAAAAATTGAATTATGTGACCAGTTTTTAGAGTTAGACCCATTTGACAAATTGTTGCCATTTTAACATTAAGTGTAGTCAGGGCCATGCAGCAAGCTTCTCATATCAAAGAAAATAAGTGATTGTTTATTCTAAGTCAAACAAGAGGAGCAAGTCTTGGCAACATGGATTTAAGCTGTTCACAATAACATGTTCCAACATACAAGTGGTTCCATAACTTTTATGGTTACACAACAAAGTCATCAATCAATGCATTTTTTAAAATACCTAGGTTGGTTCCAGAAAAAAGGGGAAACATCTGCTATGGGCTTTAGATGCTATCTGATGACATTCTTTGTTTGGGGATTGGTAGAAGCTGGAGTCTGTTAATATGTTCCATAGGTTTGATCTGATGTTTGGAGGGCTATTATGTCAGACACAAGGGGGCAATGAGCGGCTGTGAAGGGGGTTAAGGGGGATCTAGGCTTTGGATCTGCAACATTCTAATAACAAAGTTATAAATTGCCACTAGGCCTTGCAAAGTTTTTAACATAAGCATGGCTTTTTCCTCTGGTAACTTCAGTTTAATCAGTCCTTTGAAAAGCATAAAGACAGTCAGTACAAACTGAGAATATAGCACAACCCCATTTGTATTCCAAACTGGGCTACAGTGGGTATAGCCACTTTCACCTTGGCTTTCTAGTGGTTCCTCTTGACTCACAACTCACAGGAGATTGCCAAACACGAAGAGAATATATTAAAATTGTACAAAAATTGAGCAAAAGATGAATTTGAGTGAAGAATGGCATCTTCCAGTTAATCTGATGAGGACTTAGAAAATTACATAACTGGAAAAACTTATTTTTAAACTCACACCTTAATCTTGGACTCTTTTGTCATTTCTAGTCTAGTTTTCAACTAATGGATTGGTCTATAATGCTTTCATTTTTTTCAATTCCTCTTGTTTCTAGGCGGTGAGCACAGATCCTGTCCCCGTTAAATTACACTATGACAAGTCACATGACCAGGTCTGGGTGCTCAGCTGGGGCAGCATGGAGAAGACGTCACCAACACTGCAGGTAGGGCATCTCAGGGAGCTGAGAAATGATGTTCTTTAACCTTTGGTTTCATAGTGGACATTTGTAACCATTCTTTCTTATGAGAACTTTAATTTCAGTCATTTGGTATGTATAGAAAAATTTAAAAAAAGGTTTATGCTCAAGTATTTTTGTTTAGATTGAGAACATCACAGACCATATTTATTGAAAACTGATTTCTTATGCCAAAAGAATAAATGATGAAAAAAGCTGATAGCATTGGAAAAAGCAAAAACCCAGTTTATTGCAGTCCATAGTCCATATCCATAACAGAATTCCAGAGACTAAGGAATTTATAAAACAGAGAGATTTACTTTCATAGCAGTGGAAGTTTTGAAGTATAAGAGCACAGTTGCAGCTTCTGTCAAAGGCTTAGACGATGAGACAGACCATGAGTGTCACGTAAGGCTTAGTGATATAACAGAGCCTCTTCCTTAAGAACCAATTCATCCATTAATTCACGATTGGATGGCAGATTCAAACTACAGCGTTGTGTATTAGTATTTTCAGCAAAGCTGTGACAAAGAGATCTGAAATTTGATAGCAAAAGTCTCAAGGCTGATCTCTGTTCTTCAAACACCTAATGTTTGATTATATGAATACAGGCTTATTTTTAATTAGGGATATGCTGGGTAACTCTTGAGTGATCTGCTTTTTTTGAAGTTGTTTATGTAATAACTTCACAAACGGAGAGAAAGAAAAATAATCATTTTGACTGTGACACTGTCCCGCAGCCTCCAGATTCTTAGAGATACAAGTGTAAGCATGACCAGAGAGTAGATAGGAAGAATGTTAGAAACCAATTATGTTCCATTCTCAAATTACTTTTAATCGTGTTGTTGCCTTAAATATGTCTTTCCTTTCAGGACCCTGATTCATCAACTTTGTGCATATTTTTTTAAACGTATGTAATGTGTAAGATTTTTATGCCCAGGCAGTTGTCACTAACAGTATTTTTTAGTGTTTCTAAGAAAATTTTGATATTGCAATATTTAATTCAAATGCTTCTGAACTATTGAAATGAAATATTTTAATTATCTATCTTTTTGGTGGTTCATTTTATGTTTACCAGAACATTTTCATTTCATTTGACATTTGAAACATCTGAAATATTATATATCATCTCATTCCCTATTTTGCTAATCAAACCATGCAAAAACTAAACATAACTTGAAGAACCACTTCTCTCTCCAGGTTCTGTGAAGTGGCCTCTAGGTTAGAATGCAGATGGGATCTATATACACAGCTATATGTCCACTTACCCACTGCCCCACACTGGCCCCTTTCCAGGTCCATCACAATTTTGTGAGCTCATCTAGGTGTTTGCATTTCCCACTTGTGACTTCTTGCTCTTAGCTACACATCTGCATAGCACAAAGCTTTCGGATGACAAAGGCAGAACTTCAAGGCTATTTAAGATCCAGGAACTAGAATTCACAGTCACTTCTGCCACTTCTTATTAACCCATCAGATCTCTTTCCCTTCCAGAGCAAGAGAGACTGAGTAACAGCTTGCTTCCTTCACAGAGAACAGTTGCAAGAGAGCTGCACTTCAGCAGGGTAACAGGTCTAGTTATTGGAGATTTGGTGTTTAAGTCTAATCGTGACAGGATAAATAAATAGTTCAGTATGTATGACTTTAAAAATTACATACCTAGGCTGGAAAGTTGGATCAGCAGTTAAGAGCACTGCTTGTTCTTTCAGAGAACCCCATTCAGTTCAGCACCCATGTGGTAAATAACAACTGCCTGAAACTAACTTCATTTTCAGGAGATTCTGTGTCCATTTCTGGTCTCAGTAGGCATTTCATGCACATGATGCATTAGCATACATACAGGCAAAACATTCAAAAATATAAAATAAAATAAAAATAAATAAAAAGTTTTTTAAATTATATACCTGTAAATTATTTAATGCTATTACCTTTAAGTTGTCTTAAAACTTAAGGAAAGCTTTACAATCCTGAAAGTTTTAAATTATTTTTCTTTTAAGATAAAACCACATATACTTTCAATATGCCATATCTGTTTGAAATCAATAATTTCCCTTTTCTTTTGGTTCAAGCTACTTAGATAGATTAAAGCATCAAGTGCTGCAATATTCACAAAATTGTTTAGAAAAACTCTAATAGTACACAAACCTTCCCAAAAAGACTCTACAAATCCTACATAAATTTATCCACATTGTCATCTAAAAATGAGTCCTTGATTTTGACTTGATTACCAAGTAAAAATGTTTGTAGTGATAGAATATAATGACTTCTTTAAAATATTTTCCAAATTGGAGTTAAGTCATATATGAAAATACAAAATAAAATGCAGAAACAAAGAGTTGCCTCAAAACAGCTCATATAAGAAAGGTTATTTACATGAAGATAGATGAATAGATGACATATAGATGATAGATGGTAGATACATAATAGGTAGATGAAAAGCTAGAGATTGATAGATAAATAGATAATAGGAAGACAGACTGATAGGCTTCTAGATATATCTATATAAATGGAAAGATAGAAAATGAGTAGTACAGAGTGTCTGACTCAGGGAATGGCGCATACACCATCATGGAATATGTGGTCTTTATCCATGGAATGTGTGGTGACTGACCCTGGCACCTTACACCTGCAACACAGCTGTACTTCCATGGAGACATACTGGGATATGTGACTACGTGTTTGGAAGCTTCTGTTATGTGAGCAGCACCTGCCCTCTGGAGAGAAGTCACTCTCTGGAATATGTGGGAATCTTCTGGGAGGACCAGCAGTCAGTGCTTGGAATGTCAGTTATTGGTTCCAATGCAATAAATTGCTAATCTCTTGAGAGCAATCCACCACCACTAGCTTCCCAAGCACTTTTGTAATTCCTTACTAGTGTTGCAGATGCCCTTTGTTCAGAAAATCCTGATTCTCCAGAAATGTCAAATATGCATGGATAATTACCTCCCAGCAGGATTATCAGAAACATTGACAAAGGAAATGGGATTTAAAATATGTTTGAAAAGGAGAAGCAATGATCCTTCCAAGAAATTGAACTCACATATCAAAACTGTGGGTAACATGTCACTTTGGCTCTAGTGTTCGTAAACCATGTCTGTCTCAGAGATGAATGATGAGAACCGGACACTGGTCTCTGAAGGCTGAGAAGTCCCAGTTTCTTCAGCACTGCATATCTGTTAAGGACACCATTGACTCAGGAATATGTCATACCATTTCATCAGCAGCAGGAAATTCCTACATATATGATCATTTTATACTTTTATCTAGGTTTTAGCTATACATTTTTGCTGAATTTGAAGGCAAGTTATAAATTTCTGTGATATTTACCATTATAATAATGCCCAGAAGCTGTCATGGTTTTAGGTGTATATGAAAATGCTGATTGGTGATCCTCCCTGGGTTCTCAAAGTTTTATAAGAACTGTATTTTATAAGAACTGTATTTGACATTTTAACTAACATATCTTTGCCTTATGCAAATTTAAAAACTGCAGTTCTAAAAGTCAGAGCAATCTTTTTAAATGTATGATAGGTCTTCAGCACAACAGGAAGCCATCTCCCTAACCACTTTCATTCTTTTTGTTTGAAAATAAAGTTTAAAGAATTTTTTTCAACCCTAACAAAGTAAAAGAAACCTGAACATCTGGAATTTGCTACATAATGAGATATGAGAAATAAAAGATTTTAAAGGCAGTGATACTTGGTGTCCAACTCCCAGAGAGCGAGAGTGTTGTCCTCTGACCTCACATGTGTGCCCAGGCATAGGCAAGCACATGCCCACACAGATATAATGATAAATAAATAAATAATAAATACATAAATAAATGTAAAAATATTGAAAGTTGTAAAACACAGTTTTATATATTCCAAGATTTTCAAAAGCTAAAATAATACATCTATTTTATTTTGGTGTTTACATGGCTACATTGGTATCTTTTTTCTTTAGAAGAAATTTTATCTTAATATTTGTTTTATATCACCTTATGTCTGACTTTTCACTTTTTTCATAGAAAACCTCACAATTGCAAAATGCATGAGTTACTTATGTGCATATTTACAGTCCTGTTTCTCTTAATGAAATGAATGTCTCTGGGATGCAAAGTTGGGAGTGTCTGGCTTGTGCAACGGTCATAGATCATACCTGTAAAAACTAAGGGAGCCACAATGGCCCCCAAGCAGCTCAGTCTTTCTGAAGCATATATTTTTGTTTCTTTATCTTGACTGAATCATTCTTTTTAGTATATGCATTTTCATATTTTAAGCATAAATTGCTTCACAAAGATTTTTCTATGTTCCATTTCTTGATAGAAACAAAAGTTTTGATATTAGAAATTGGCAACATGTTACAAATTTCAATTTTCTATTAACACACTAATTTTGTGGAGGACAATAGAGTGTATACAGGCAAATATATTTTATCTTAAAATTAAACTTCATACTAATACAGAAACATATTTCCCGGGTCTAAGTGTGGTGTGTTCTGCTTAGGTGATAACCCTGGCCAGTGGGAATGTGCCTCACCACACCATCCATACCCAGCCAGTTGGAAAACAATTTGACAGAGTGGATGACTTCTTCATTCCCACCACAACACTCATTATCACTCACATGAGGTAAGTGTTAAGTTGAGTGGCCAGTGTTTCAAGCTTTCTCTCTATTTAATAAAAGCCACATAAAATCATTAAACGGTTTTGTTTTAAAACAAATACAGAGATACAACAAGTGATTTTTATCTTTCTCACATCTGATTGATGCAATTTATCAGTATCAGTGTGAAATTCCTATCATATATTAATTTCCATGCCTAATAAAGAACAAAATTTTAAGGATGCCACTGTATTTTGTTATTCCTATCAATTTAAGAGTTAAAAATTTCTAAACTATTAGTAGAGATTTTCCCCCAAGTTTCTTGCAAAATGTTTGTATTTCCAGGCAAAAAATAATTGGTTTAAATGATTAATTTATTTCTCAAATTTACTTAAAAGGTTAGTTAAGAATTTTCTAATGCTCATTCCAGTTTTTGTTAATATTAAAGTTACTGTTAAATTGTATTAGGAAGCATAGTAAGATGATATAAAAATGTTTGTGGAGCATGCACTTTAGTTTCTAAGTTGTTTCTTGTGTTTCTCCAAGTATTTTCAAGGTGTGAAAGTATTATTAACTCACAGTGATACCTGTGCAAGTCTTCACAGCAGTAGTTTTTTTTTTTTTAGGTTAAGTATATTATTTTTACTTTTTGGTCTTTTTTTAAAATTTAGTAACCACATGACTAGAAGAAGCATTTCATTAGAACTTTAACATATTCAGTAACACATTCCAGAGCAAAGGCACATCTCTTTCAAAAGTGGCTGTATATTTTTAGGTTCACAGTCAAATTAATACAGTTATACAATATTGAACTCAGTATAAACCCTGTAAGACATAAAATTGAATGAGTTTTTACCCTTTAAAAAAGATTTCCACTTCATTTTAAGATATGCTGTTTCCTACATTTTTTTAATGTTACTAACACTTACATGTGTGCACATGTGTCTTTAATCTCTGTGTATCTGATTACTGCTAATCACAGTCGGTAACACTCGGATCCTTAGGACCTGAGTATGGATATAAAGTCATCAGGGAAATTTCACTGGTAATGTTTATCACCTCTACTAATTAACACGATGTAAATTTCCATGCTTCCTCCTCAAATATAATACATGTTTTTTAATTTGTTGATTTTTTGTGTGTATGTGTATATATTACATGGAACATCCCAAACCATCTGATTCAAATACACCCACTTCCCAGATGATGCCCTCCCATAGCTTCCCTCCCCCACTAGAGCCCTTATACTCTGATATCCCTGCTACTGTCTGCTGTGTTGTTGGCACCCCCAGCC
>NW_008347042.1:6524744-6547409 GCF_000622305.1 Nannospalax galili
GCCTCAAAGTATGTCTGTTAAACATCCAAGAAGGTTAGTTCTACCAGTCTGGTATTTTTAATTACTGTATGTCATGTAGATAAATCTTGGACAAAGACCAGTTGTTCTCAGATAAACCTTACCTAGACATATATTTCTTGATCTGCTATATATAATTTGTCCATAGGTTGTTGGACTAATATGGTTCCCTCTGGTTTTTAAAACTACCTAGACATTATTTATCTCTCGCATTGTCTAACCCCTCCATCATGGTTTCCCCAATTAAGGTGCCCCCCATTTCCCCTCTTTCTCCCTTAATAATACTCTTCTCCTATGGTTCCATCTCTCTTGAGCTCCTTCTTTCCCTTTATCCCCTAGGTTCCTTGTGTACCCTTCCCTCCCTGCTCCCTGAAACTAATCCAATTTTTATCCCTATCTCCCTGATTAAGGCGTGTTTCCTACTATTCTCTTTCATGTTCTTTCTTTTCCTTTACCTCCCTGGTTCCTTTCCATTTTCCTGGTCCTGTACTTATGTCCGGATACATACTCTCTCATCAGGGTTTGGTTCTAGGATCCACATATGAGGGAGAACATACATCAATTTTTTTTTTCTGAGTCTGTGTTACTTCACTTAGGATAACAGTTTCTAGTTCCATCCAATGTCATGGGGATTTTGATTGGGATTGCATTGAATATATATATTGCTTTTGGTAGGATGGTCATTTTCACAATATTAATTTTTCCAATCCATGAGCATGGGAGTTCCTTCCATTTCCTGTTCTTTGGGTATATGCCACGGAGTGGTATAACTGGGTCAAATGGTAGGTTCATTTGTAGTTTTTTAAGAATTCTCCACACTGCTTTCCTAGGGGTTGAACAAGTTTTCAGCCACACCAGCCGTGGATGAGTGTTCCCCTTTCCACACATCCTCTCCAACATTTGGTATTATTTATTCTCTTGATCTTAGCCAGTCTGACTGTGGTAAGATGAAATCTTAAAATGGTTTTAATTTGTATTTCCCTAATTATTGGTGATGTTAAACATCTTTTAAGATGCTTCATAGCCATCTTTACTTCTTCTTTTGAGAACTCTCTGTTCACCTCCTTAGTCCATCTTTTAATTGTGTTACTTCTTGTCTTGATTTTTTGTTTTTGAATTCATTATATATTCTGGATATTAAAACTCTATCAGATGTGTCACTGATGAAGATTTTCTCCCATTCTGTGGGTTTCCTCTTCACTTCACTGGTTGCCTCCTTTGATGGACAGAAGCTTTTTAGTTTAATGAGGTCCCATTTTTTAGCTCTTGACTTTGTTTCCTGAGCAATTGATGTCTGGTTTAGAAAATCCTTTCCTACACCTATATCTTGTAAGTTTTTGCCAATGTTTTTTTCTAACAGTCTCATAGTTTGAGGCTTTACTCTGAGGTCTTTGACACATTTGGAATTGACTTTTGTGCAAGGTGAAAGATATGGGGTTTAGTGTCATTCTTCTACAGATGGAGATCCAGTTTTGCCAGCACCATTTGCTGAACATGCTGTCTTTCCTCCAGTGAATACTCTTGACAGCTTTGTCAAATATCAGGTGGCTGAAATTGCATTTACTCATATTTGGGTCTTCAGTTTAGGTCCATTGATCTACGGTTCTATTTTTTTGCCAGTACCATGTTGTTTTTATGACTATAGCTCTGTAATACAGCTTAAAATCTGGTATAGTAATCTCCCCGGCATTGCTCTTAGTGCTTAGGGTTGCTTTGGCTATCTGAGGTCTTTTGTGCTTCCATACGCACCTTAGGATTTTTTTTTCCAATTCTGTGAAAAATTTCATGGGGATTTTGATTGGCATTGCATTGAATCTATAAATAACTTTTGGTAGGATGGTCATCGTGCTCGATAGCTTTAGTGTCATCTTGTCACACCTGGGTTGAGGGAGCCTCAGTTAGGGAATTGCCTCCATTGGACTGGCCTGTGGCCATGTCTGTGGGGTATTTTCTTAATTGTTGAGTGATGTGGGTGGGCCAAGCCCACTGTGGGTAGTGCCACCCCTGGGCAGGTGGGCCTGTGTGGGATAAGAGAGCAAGCTGAGCAGGGGCCGGGGGAGCAAGCCAGTAAGCGGCATTTCTCCATGGCCTGTGCTCCAACTCCTGCTTCCAGGTTTCTGCCCTGAGTTCCTAGTTGGGCTCCTTGATGAACTTTGACCTGGGAGATATAAGCTGAATCAACCCTTTCCTCCCCAAATTGGTGTTGTTCAGAGTATTTTGTCACAGCAATTGAGAACAAACTAGGACAGTCATTTTCACAACATTAATTCTTCCACTCCATGAGCACGGGTGGATCTTCCATCTTCTGATGTCTTCCTAAATCTCTTTCTTTAAATATTTAAATTTTTCATTGTGTACGTCTTTAATGTCTTTGGTCAGGTTTATTCCGAGATATTTTATTTTATGTATTTTGCAGCTATTGCGAAGGGGAGTGTTTCCATGTGCTCTTTCTCTGATTGCTTGTTCTTGGTATATAAAAAGGATACAGACTTTTGTAGGTTAATTTTGTAATCTGCCACTTTACTCAAAGTGTTAATAATTTCTAGGATTTTTCTGGTGGAATTTTTGGTGTCTCTTAGATATAATATCACATCATCTGCAAAAAGGGATAATTTGATCTCTTCCTTTCCAATTATTACTCCTTTAATTTCCTGCTTTTCTCTTATTGCTCTTGCAAGAGTTTCAAGCACTATGCTAAAGAGAAGTTGAGATAGTGGACAGCCTTATCTGTTTCCTGATTTTAATGGGAATGCTTCCAGTTTTTCTCCATTAAGAATGATGGAGGCAGGCATGGTGACACACAGCTTTAGTCCCAGCACTCCAGAGGCAGAGGCAGGGGGGGTCCTGAACATAAATGAATGTTGAATTTTGTCAAGGGCCTCCTCTGCATCATCATTGCAATGACCATGTGGTTCTTGTCTTTAAGCCCATTTATACGATTTACGGCATTTATTGGCTTATGTGTATTGATCTACTCCTGCATCTCTGGAATACAGCCAACTTGATCATGGTGGATGATCTTTTTGAAACGTGTCTGTATGTGGTTTGCAAGTATTTTGTTGAGAATTTTTGCATCTATGTTCATTAAGGATATGGGTCTATAGTTTTCTTTTTTAGTTGTACCTTTACTGGGCTTTGGTATTAGAGTGATGCTGGCTTCATAGAAGGACTTTGGAAGTTCTCCCTACATTTCTATCTTTCTCAATAAGTTAATATTGGATGTAGTTCTTCTTTAAATGTCTGATAGAATTCTGCTGTACATCCATCTGGTCCTGGGCTTTTTTCAGTCAGGAGGTTTTGTATTCCTGTTTCAATTTCTTTTTATGTTATGGGTCTGTTTAAGCTGTTAATCTCTTCTTGGTATTGTTTGGTGGTACCCATGCCTTTAGATATCCATCCATTTCTTTTAGGTTTTCAAATTTAGTAGCATATAGATTTTTAAAGTATTCCCTTATAATGTTCTGTATCTTTCTGGTGCTTGTTGTGACATTTCCCCTTTCATTTCTGGTTTTATTGATTTGGAGGTGCTCTTTCTTTCTTTTGGTTAACTGGGGTAGCAGTCTGTCAATCTTGTTTATCTTTGAAAGAACCAGTTCTTGGAAACATTGATCCTTTTTATTGTTTCTTTGTTTTGATTTCATTAATTTCTGCCCTGATTTTTGTTATTTCTTTTTGTCTGCTGGGTTTGGGTTTTATTTATTGTTGCTTTTCAGGTGTCTTGAGTTGCAATGTTAACTCATTTATTTGTGTTCTTTCTGATTTTTTGATGTAGGCACTTAGAGCTATAAACTTCCCTCTAAGGACTGCTTTCAGCATGTCCCAGAGGTTTTGTTGTGTTGCATTGTCCTTTTCATTTAGTTCCAGAAATACTCTTATTTCTTTTTAATTTCTCTTTTGGCTCATTCATCATTTAGGAGTGTGTTGTTTAATCGCCATGTGTTCATGTGGTGATTAGGGCTTCTTCTGGTGTTGATTGTAAGCTTTGTTGTATTGTGGTCTGATAGAATGCATGGAATTATTTCAATCTTTTTTCATTTGTTGGGATTTCTTTTGTGCCCCAGTATATGGTCGATTTTGGAGAAGGTTCCAAGGGGTATTGAGTAGAAAGTATGTTCTTTGGTGCTTGGGTGGAATACTTGGTAGATGTCTGTTAAGTCCATTTCATATATGGTATTGTTTAATTCACATGTCTCTCTGTTAATTCTCTGCCCTGTTGACCTGTCTAATAGAGACAGTGGGATATTCAAATCACCTACCATTAATGAGTTGGAATTAATCTGGGTCCTAAAGTCCTGTAGTATTGTTTTTATGAAGTTGGGTGCACCAGAGTTTAGTGAATATATGTTTATGATTGTTTTATCTTCTTGATTTATTGTTCCTTTGATCAGAATGAAGTGGCCCTCTTTATCTCTTCTGATTAGTTTTAGTTTAAAGTCTATTTTGTCAGATATTAGAATTGCTACACCTGCTTTTTTCTTAGTATGATTTGCTTGATATATTGTTTTTCCATCCTTTCACTTTAAGATAGTGTCTGTCCTTGAAAGTGAGATGAGTTTCTTGCAGACAACAAAAAGATGGGTTTTGATTCTTATTCCATTCACCTAGTCTGTGTCCTTTGACTGGTGAGTTCAGTCTGTTAATATTTAAAGTTAAAAAAATATTTTAAAGTTATTAATGAAAGATGAGTACTGAATCCTGTCATTTTTATTTCTGTTTACATTCTTGACATAGCTGTAGTTTTCCACAGTTATACCTTCATTGAATTTCTTTCCACAACCCCTTGGGTATAGTCATTCTTTTCTTCAGCTCTTTGTATTTCCTCCAGAATTCTCTGAAGGGCTGCTCATAGGGCTGAATTCCTTCAGCCTATGTATGTTGTGGAAGATTTTTCTTTCCCCTTCAACTATAATAGACATTTTGGCTGGGTATAGTAGTCTGGGTTGGCATCTGTGGTCATTTAAAACTGGAAATACTTTGCTCCAGGCTCTTCTGGCTTTCATAGTTTGTATGGAAAAGTCAGCAGTAATCCTAATGGGTTTTCCTTTATATGTGACTTGTTTCTCTTTTGCAGCTTTCAGAATTGTCTCTTTGTTTTGTACATTTAGTGTTTTTACTATGATGTGCCATTGAGAGGTTTTTTTCTAGTCCTGTCTGTTTGGTGTTCTATATCGTTCTTGTATTTGTATGGGCATGTCTTTCTTTAACTTTGGGAAATTTTCTTCCATGTTTCTGTTGAAGATCCGGTCCATGCCATTATCTTGGGATTCTTCTCCTTCCTATATGCCTATGATTCATAAGTTTGGTCTTTTTATGTTGTCACACAATTCCTGCATATTCAATTCTTGTGCTTTCTTCAATTTTTCATAGTCTTTCTTGAGTGGTCTAGTTCATCCACTTTTTCTTCCAGTTTGATACTCTGTTTTCCATTTCATTCATCCTATTGGTGAGGCATCTCTTGTCATTTCTAATTGGCTTACTGAGTGTTTCACTTTCTTCTTCATTTCAGCCTGAGTAGTCTTCAATATTTCTAATTCTTTTCTGAATTCATTCATAAGTTTACCCCTATCTTCCTTCAGTTCTTTGGTTTTTTGTGTGTTACTTTTTGGGCATGAAAAGCTGGTTTGTCTAAGCTTCTGGTTCTCATTTGATTTTATATTGGAATGGCCAGATTGCTTTTGTCTTCAGGAATTCCCACAGAGGCACAAGTCAGATGAGGATCAGATAGTCTCAGGTTTTCTCCTAAGGTCTGGATCAGCCCAGGAAAAGTTTTGGCCTCAGGAATTTGTGGTTGGACTGGCCTGGGAGCAGGGCCCAGAAAGATGCTGGTCTTGGGCAGCTGGTGGCCATGCCAAACAGAGATGAAAACAGAGATGGGGGTGGGAAGAGGCCTCAAGGGCTTCTGGGGACTGCACTGAGGAGCTGGTTTGGTCTGGATGCAAAGGATCAGGAAGTAATGGCTCCCCCCCCCACTCCGTGTCTGGGGTGCTAAGACAAGGAATGGGACAGGACTCAGGCTAGGAGGAGAGATAGGCGAGGTAGATGATGGGGGAGTCAAGGCACAGAGGAGTCAAGGCACAGAGGGCGTGATCGACCTACTGGGGAGAGAGGACTGTGGGTCAGGTCGTGCAGGCCCAGGGAAGCAGAAGGTCACTGCAGTAGTTTAAATGCCTTCTGTGGAGAGTGCACTCACTTTAGTGTTAACTGTGATTATGTTCCTACAAACAATTAGCATATTGTCAAAACACTGTGCATCTTATAATGTAGCTAGTTATTAGAGCTAATGTCAATTAGGAAAAGAATAAATATTGAAGGTATGATTTAGTTCATTACTATACTTACAAAAATTTGAAAGTTATGCTTGATGATGTTTTAAATATTTTTGGTATGTTTATTCCTTTTAATAGTATACATTGAAATATGTGGGTGTGTAAACCATGTTTTATACATATTAAATGTAGTAAGTATAAAAATTCAGTCATAGTAATCCTAGCTGAAAAGAGAATGCACTTTTAATAAACAAAAATGATCATCAAATAACTTATTGCAATTCAATCTAATTATCTCATTACTACAGTAATAATGAGCCAAAAAGTAATGGTATGTTTCTAAAATTAAAAGTTCTTTTTTTAAATAGTAAGGGTTCATTACACATTTGCAACACTGTAGCAACAGAGATGGTATTTTCTTCTATCAATTCTAATTATATTTCCAACCTAGTTTCTATATGTGTGAACATGTGTTGGGACTGAAATTTTGTGAACTGTTTTTTCAGAATTTGGCAATACTTTGTGACTCTCTTACTCCACAGATATTTCATGCAGACAAAGGCCTGACAGAATGCACATGACCTTCCAACCCATTAATCTGTTTTATACCCTGAATGTATCATCCTCATTTCATATAATTAGTATATGCAGTGTCTGAAAAGCACCTGGGCAAGAGTCAAGTGTCTTCTTGGTACTTAAAATGGTGAATAATAAGCCATGTTTCACATTGGAATGACAAAACTGTCACCTTTCCTATGACCTGACTATGAAAGTGGTGTCTTTCTTATGTACTATTCCCGGTGTCTAACACATGAACAGCCACAGAACATCCAAAACACATTCACTGTATAGATTGGTAAATAACAACATGCATATCTGTATTACCAACACGTCATAGCCTAGATATCCTAGTGAGATAAATCTTTTATAGCAAAGGGGTCTTCCTGGGACCAGATGACCGTGAGCTAGCAACTACAAATGGAAAGAGTGGATTTTTGGCTCTTTATATTATTCCAATGAGTAATAAAAAGGAGTGACAAAAGCAAAAGCTTATTTTATTAAGCAAAAGTGGGAGAAACTCAGAGTGAGAAGGGTCCCAAGAGGGAGGCAAATGCTGAGCTTCTCTAAAGGTATTTTGTAGGATTTATGGCAGAGAGTAGACAAAAACTGAGGTCATTTCTCTTGAGATCACTTAATTCTTCATGCATAGCTTGGACTGAGCCAATGTGGGGTGCTACACTCTGCATTTGCCCTTCTGGTGCTGTTCATGGACTGCTCAACCCATTTAGATGATTCAGATGTTGGACCCTCTCCTTTCCTCTCTGGCTTACTTTGTTAGTTGCTGACCTTGACTCACCTGCTGCCCACTGCCAACCTTGGCTGTCCTTAACAGTCACCACTTTGTAGGCATTCCTGGTCTCCAACATTGCCTATTGTTTTGTTATGTGCTTTGCTCTCAAGTTTATGCAAGCAGATTGTGATTTTGCAATGGGCATTTATTGCCTATGGAGACATAACTCCTGCCTCAGTATCAACATGATTGCCATCTGGTATGATGAGAGCCATTTCACTCCATTTCTGTCCAGGAATTGGAGAGAAGTAATGTTGAAGTATTTCTTTCTTCAATAATAATTATCTGAACAATCCATAAGCCACTAAGGCTCATTGAATTCTTTTGGGATTAGTTATAATTTTGGAAAAAATCTATACATTTCCCTGCCTGATTTCTTCTTAAATTTCCCATTCCCCACCCCTGTCTTATTTCCATGCCTATATAATCTTGTTTCAAGCTTCTTAATCTCTAAAGTATGTGAGAATGAAGAATTTAAAAATATCAAAATGGGTATGAACATTTATTTAACTTTAGCACTGACTTCAGAGCACCTATCTATTTTCAATTTTAGGTTTGAATAGTGCAGTACATGGGAGTCTGAATCCTACATTCTTATCATGCATATAGAATCCAACTATAATGAGCATGAGTGATCACCAAATGTCCTATTTTTAGATACCTGTATACATATAGAGAAAATACTCCATTGGTAATTTAGTAGGCTGAGAGAATAACTCTTGTTTCTTCTCCAAAGAAATCAGACAACTACTAAACCTCGGTTTGGCTGACTAAGAATAGCAATGCCACACAGCATTGATCTTAACCTAATATTCCTTCAACTTTAGTCTCTGGTTGGTGAACCAAGCCTGAGCCCTTGTCTTTTCCTAAAGAAATTGCACTTAATTCAGCTTCCTGGAGGGTACAATATACCTCTCCCCCTGATTCCTCCCACAAAAAGCTGAGTGAGCATTGAAATCCTTTCTGACAAAATTTAATAAACAAACCAGACTGCAAGTTGATTTATTTCCTCTGCTGAGGAAAATTTTAAATAAATTGAAGCAGCATGGAGATGTTTTTCTGATATTTACTGAAAATATATTTATATAAAGCAGTTCAAAATTGTATTAGTTTTTAATATTTCAAGTAAAAGTACTTTTAGGTATTATAATTGGTAGATTTACACAAAAGTAGGGTCACTAATTATGTAATATTATATATTTTTCATGTAAATATTTCATTTTGTATTTTGGTATTAACATTCATTTTTAAACTGTGGTTAGCAAAGAATTTCTTTTAAAACACTTAAACTTCACAGCAACAATTTAACTAAGGATGATTTATAGTTGCAAAGTTGAAGGGCTTATTCAGAACCAGATGAATGTATTTTGCAATGAATTGAAAAATTTACCCTTCAAAGTTTATCTTTTAGAGCCGGGTGTAGTGGCACACACCTTTAATCCTAACTCTCGAGGGGCAGGGGCAGGTGGATCTCTGTGAGCTCAAGGCCAGCCTAGTCTACATAGTGACTCCAGGACATCTGGGACTACAGAGAGACCCTGTCTCAAAAAGACCGAAAAAAAAAAAAGTTTATCTTTTTACATAAACAGATAGAATAATTAAAGGAGAGACAAAAAATGAAAGTATATGTAGTCATTGTAAAACTCAATTATGTTTACCTAATGTAACAACCACTGATAAAATTCATTCATTTTTAATGCAAGATGCTCTGTAGAAAAACGTTTAATTATTCGTCTCATAATCTATATTCAAAAAAGTTATTCTATAACCTTTTCTCAAAATAAAATGGAATTGTCATATCATTGCATGTAAATAGATGAATTTGACAATTCTGCTTTAAATATTTTATTTATTGAATTTTTGCAATTTTCATACAATATAATTTGATGGTATTTAGATCTCCTTCTTTATCTCTCTCTCCCCCTTATTTAATTTAATGAAATATATATGTATATATATGTAGTGTGTGTGCATATTATTTATGTGTGTATGTGTGTGTATCTTATAGAGTGCAATTTGTGTCCCCATATGTCCTTTAATGTGGCTCCACTCACTATAGCCTGGTTAAGTACCAAGAGTCTCTTGCATGAGACTGTCTCTGCCCCTCCCAGCAGCCATCTGTTGACACATTTTCCGTAGGTGGAGTTGGAGCCTCTTACTTACTCCTCATGTCTATACTGAGATTCTAGAAACCCACAACTGGCCAATGTGGAGAGAACAAGAGACTACAGAACACTTATCCCTGAATAGGCCACCTTTATCAAACTTCTGTCTCCCAAGACCCAGGGATCATTGTGGAAGAGGGAGTGGAAATATTTTAAGAGCTAGAGGTGGTGAACGACCATAAGGAAACAGAGTTTTCCAGACATCTGATCAATTACTCATATGAGCTGACTTTAAATTTTTTTTATGACACAACAATCAAGAGAAATATTTGGTAGGTCTTGTTATCAATCTTTTGAAATTAGCCAAAAAATTAGACAATGATTAATTTTTTCATAAACCATTTCAACAATGACAAAATATCAAAATACCCTACAGCATAGGTATGTGTGCAATCAATTGCATTATTCTGATGTTACTGCAAAGAGAAGCCTTCACTGTTACTTCCTAGCTGTACTGTGTGCAAGCACTGCAGCTCCCCTCATGAGTGTTTCTAGAATTTACACACAATCAGTGAGACACAAGAGGCCTATCCACTATATATGATTGACATATGTTCTCTTAAAACTCTTCCAAGGAAAAATTATTTCTTCTTCAGTAAAAATTAACATCATGAAATTTAAATCATATTATTCCTTAATATTTTATGAAATATTTTCAAGCAAAAATTGCATACGTATGACTGTCTATATGGTGAGTCTTTTATCAGAGAACTCTATTCTTGCTATAGACACATATATGAAGGTACATGTCAGTACTGAAATTGTCTAAGATTTAAATCTCAAAACTGAAATGGAAAAATTAAGTTTTCTGGTGGTGTTTTATTGAAAGCATAATTTCTGGGTGCTGGAGAGATGGCTCAGAGGTTAAGAGCACTGACTGTTCTTACAGAGGACTTGGGTTCAATTCCCAGCACCCACATTGTGGCTAAGAACCGTCCTTAACTCCAGTTCCAGGGGAATCCTACGCCCTCTTCTGACTTCTGCAGCATTGTATGACACAGGTGCACTCACATACATGTAGACAATACACTCATACACATAAAACAAAAATAGTAAATAAAATACATTTTTAAAAAAGAAAGTATACATTCCAGATGCTAGGCAACAATTAAAACTGCTTCAAAATTATTTTTAAATGGAAACCTCACAAAACATAATTCAGTGCTACATTTTTACTTCATTTGTCCTTATAAGTTGAGCAACTCACAAAGAGAAATAAGATAACAAAGAAATAAACAAAACATGTGAATACTCCAAGCTCCCAAACTTTACCTGTAACTTTCAAACAGTAAATACTTGGTGAATTCTGTGTTCTGAGAATCTACTCATCCCTTTTATCATTTCTTTATTCCATTTCTGCGCCACAACCAGAAAACCAGCTTGGGTTGGCAACTCCTGTTCTCTCCTGGGATTTTCAAATTCCCAGAGCAAGCAAAAAGATTCTTAAATAGTTTATTAAACAAAGTAGACACATGTATTTCTGTTCATAGGCACATGCTACATCTGAAAGTCATCCTTGACAAACCTTCCAGTATTCTTGTGTGTATGTTCAAAGGTTAGAATCTGCACATGGCAGATAACTTCATCTTGTGGGATTTTTATTATTAACTTTTAAATTTAGCATACAAAGTAACGGTTTTCCTTATAAAGTATTTATTCATGTGTGCCATTAGTTTTTATTCCAATTTATCCTCCACCTCCTGGTCCTCTCCCATTCTCTAGGCACTCCTGTTGGATCCTCCCTGCCACCAAAGTAGCCCCCTGACACTTCTGTTCTTATGTTAAATATATACTATGACTCTGTCCACTGCTAGTAAACATCATTTCCTTTCTTCCCTGCTTTCTTTTGTAGCACACACACACACACAGACACACACATATACACACACACACACACACACACACACAGAGTGGGGGAAAGTGTGAGAGAGAGACAGAGACAGATATTTAAATTTAGATTTTACATTACAGGATATATGATATTTATCTTTCTCAGTCAAGTTTATTTCACTTTGTATAATATTTTCCAGTTTAATTCATTTTCCTAAAAATGTCGTGGTTTCATTTTTTCTTTTGGTTGAAAAGAAAATCCATTCTGTATATAAGTCTTATTTTCTTTAGCCATTCATCTGTTGATGGACATTGAGGCTGCTTCCACTTCTTATCTATTGTAATTATTATAACAATAAGCATGGATATGCAAGTATTTCTGAGTTATTTTTGACTTAGTATCCTTCAGGTATATAACCAGAACTAGCACAGTTTTTTAGAAACCTCCATAATGATTTCCATAGTGGTCACATCTCATTTCTAAATAAATAAACACATCAACACATTATCCTCAATCATTGATCTATGATTTCATTCTGCCTCTTCTTATTTGTGATTACTACTTTTATTTAAGCAGTGCTTTCAACCTTCCTTAACATAGTAATGCTATTATATGCTAACTAAGGTTTAAACACAGAGAGAATACCAATATGTTTGAGAAAAATGTGTGTGTGTCTGAGAGAGAGAGAGAGGAGAGAGAGAGAGAGAGAGAGAGAGAGAGAGAGAGAGAGAGAGAGGTGAGAGAAGTTTTTTCAGGCTGCTATTTTTATTACTTCTTGAGCTACAGGACCCTGGCCATTTCCCTGCCTAGTCTTCCCTGCAATTCCAAGACAGTTTCAGTTCTATTAACTAAGCCCTGTTTAAAGAAAATTGTCTAGTGCCCCAAGTGTATGAAACAAATAACTGCTGCTCTTTTAAGAGAATTTTTAATGTGGTAAATTAGTACCCTGTCTTTTCTAGGAGATGTTTTCATTGAATCGAGGAATGATTGGATGTGAAGAACAAGATGTTATTCAAATGTGGAGATTTAAATACTTTTTAAAAAAGAAATGCTTTATACAGGTGTTATTAGGAGATTCTAAACCTTGGGATTTAATAAACTCTCTGAATCGACTAATTCTACAGCACTTTACTGAAAGGTTCGATGGAGCACTAATAACATGTAATTTAGAAGCACTTCACGTTGTAGATTTGACTCGAGTTTTATTATGCAAAGTAAAATGGTTCTTGCTTTTTCTCTCAGAGCTCCTTATGCCAGTTCATCACAGTTGTGATGGTTAATCTTCACTGTCAACTTTACTGGGTTCAGAATAATTTAGGAAACACCTCTGGATGTCTCTTTGAAGGAATTATCAGAGAAGTGTAACTGAGGAGGGAATTCCAACCTTGCAGTTGTGCACCATACAGTGAACTGAGAATCAATAAAATGTGAAAAATAGGGAACCAAAGGAATGCAGCTTTTCCTCTGTCTGCTTCCTGATCTACCCATAGGTGAGCAAGCAGTCTATCACCAGGTCTTCTCTGCCATGTTGGACTGCATCCCCATTAGTCATACACCGAAACAATTTCTATCTTTTAAGTTGCTTTGTACCATGTATTTGGTGACAGCAATGACATGTAGATAATACAGTAGTCAGTCATAAAGCCTTGAATTTGAGAGGACTAGACTCCTCTGTAAGAGATGCTGTGATACACCTGTGTAGCTGGTTTCTGTCCTTTCTTTACCTTCTCAAATAATTTTGAGAAGAAATTGTAAATCAAGCTTATTTTGCTACAAATAAGGAAACTATTATTTTAGAGATTACTTGTTTCAGTTTTCTCTGATAAAAACACATTCAGATAATAATATGCTTAAGAAATACAAATGTTTTCCAACTTATGGTGGAGTTATGTCCTGATAGGCCCATGAAAAGTTGAAAATATTTTAAGATAAAAATGTGAAAATATACCAGACCTCAGGTACCCAGCATGACATTTATGTATAATGTATATGAAGACATCACTAGCTGCTTTATCCTCATGTTCAAAAAGCCAACTGTGAGCTGTGACTTACTGGTGCTACCCAGCATCACAGGATAGCACACCCAGCACCTATTTCTAATGTCACAGAAGATGAAAATTCAAAATTGGATGTATAATATTTACTGACTACATACTGGTTTTGCACTATTATGTAAATCTGAAAATTTGTAAGCTCAATGGGGACCAAATTAACATGTATCATAAATGATTTACCACAAAACAGGAGCAGAATTTGTGAGAGCTCAATTTCTTATATAAATTGCTGTGCATATTTGCTGGGCCCACTTCATACATATACTGGATAATACAGAATATGGTATCTTGAACCAAACATTAAAACACTAGTAAGTCTTTAAAAAATAAAGTGGGTGGAGGAGTTATGGCTGTAGTTATGTTATAGAGCGCTTACCAAGCATGTATTAAGCTCTAAGTTCCATCTCCATCATAATAGCAAAAATAAAGAAAATGAAAGAAATGAAAGAAATGAAAGAAAAATGAAAAAAAAAGTAAGATATGCTGCTATGGTTTCTTAGTCTTCATATTGTTAGTTTGATGTTTTTTTTTTTCCCCTAGGAAAAGCACTGTGGTATATTTTATAATAGCATATTATAAGTATGTGAACTTTCCCTGATGCACTTTCCCAGAGTGTAAAATATGAGTTGTCTTTCCATTTCTGACATACTTTTGCCCAGAATAGCAATAGTATTAAATAACATTCTCTTTCAGAACACGTACATAAGTTAATGACAGCAATTAGTGGAGCATTTTCTCCAAAGGTGACAAAATGCTTGTTTTATGTATATAAATTTCATTTTCATTTTGCTGTAAATTAAGGTTAATTTAATAAAAAATTAGAAATAGTGCTTGTTTATATGCCAATAGTTGAATGGACAATATTGATTGGATATACTGAAACTATAAAAATTATTCATTGTGAATCCAAATGACTTAATATTTTAATCATTTTACTTTGGTTATGAGCCTGTGGGAACAGCCTCACTAAAGCTATTTTGTTGAATTTAAAAATAGTGAGTCAATCAAGAATATTTAGATAAATATGTACCTTTGACCCTAATCTTTAGTCAAATATCAGTAAAGCTTTGTAAAATCCACTTGTTATTTATAATGTTTTATTTCTTTAACGTTTTGAGAAAGCAACTGGGGAGAAAAATATCAAGTTTTAAAGTTCCTAGGATTGGATTTAAAAGCTAAATACATGAGAAGGATGTCAGGGAGTCTTTAAAAATTAGCTTACTGCAGAAAGTACTGAAGACGGAGGCACACCAATTAAATCTAGCATGACACCATTTGTGACTAAACACGCAGGTAACTGTAACCACCAGGACAGCATGCTTTGGTCTATAGAGCAGATTATGCACCTCACAAGATGCACACAACAGGCAGCTTCAGAGGAAAGGAAAACAAGAGATGGGTATACTGCAAAGCAGCTTCAGTTAAGACTGAAGCCTCTTGTTTGCTCAATTTCTCTAGAGCGCTGAAACTTCCTTTCTTATGAAATCCTTATTATAGTTATCCTTTTGGGATAAGGGGATGACAAAATATTTATAGATTCTTTTCCTATAATGAAAACTTTACAAGGAAAATAAGATAAAAATGATGGTAATTTATTTTAAGCTCTATTATTTTTAGTCAAAGCTTATCTTCATGATTATATAATTCTGGATGCAAAAACATAGTTTCCAATTTTCTCTTCATATTATGACAGTGCTAAATAAAAAAGAGTCAGGTTTGCTTATGGTGTGTGAAAGCAGTGACTGAGTCAGGTAATGAAACCCAGAAAACTCCGAGATAGCCTAGATGTTTCCCTGATCATTTAAATCAAGGTTTTTCATTTATTTTGAGTCATAGGACATATTGTTTCTTTCTAATTAGTTAACACATGTGCCATTTAATTTCCATTTAGAAACATATTTCTAGATATTAATATCAAATGCATAGAAGGCTCTGAAATTCTGAAAATATTATTTTAAAAACTTATTAAAAACGAAGATAAGTGATATAACAGAATAATCAAAATATATACTATATTTGGTCTAAAGAGATGTCTCAGCAATTAAGAGCACTTGCTACTCAAACATGAGGTCTGGAGTTCAGATTTCAGCATGCGTGTTGTATGGCTCACAAATACCTCTAACTACAACTTCAAGGAAACCAATGCACTCTCTTCTGGCCTCTATGGGCCTCTGCACACCCATGTGAATATACACTCAACAGACACATGCACACATACACAGAAATAAAATTTTATTAAAAATAAATACAAGCTATAAAAGTCCATGTAAAGAAAGGGCTTTATCGCTTTGCCTAAGCTGTCAAGCTTTCTCCATCTCAGGATCACTGTGGATCAGGAAAACAAAAAAATGTCCAGACCTTGTAGCCAGCTATCAAAGCCACGGTATCTGTCTCCCCAAATTTGGCACTCTGGACTTCTTCCCAATTAGTATTTGAATTCCAGATGAAACCCCAAATTGTTAAAAATTAAATCCAAGGTACAAACATGCCACCAAATCTGAAAAAAACAAACAAAAACCCCAAAACCCCATAAAGTGAAAATAACTGCAGAAAGCAACTTTTGCTTTTGCAAAAGGGTGCACTGACTCATTCAGATCTAGCAAGCACGAGATGAGCAATTCTTTAACTGCAGCAAATTGAAGCCACATTATAGCAATGATTAAAAAGAGATAGATTGACTCTTAGCATTCCTTTTAAGACCAAAAGTGGACCTGAACTGCCACGCACATAGTCCTTCAGACGTCTCTCTGAATTGTGCTCCCTAGAGCCAGCCTTCACTCATTCTCTGAATAGTTTCTCCAGCAAGAAAGGGCAAAGTAGATGCCAGGATTTACCCTTATCATACCAGAAAAATCTTGCCCTGTGATCCCTAGGCCTAGAATATCACACACACACACACACACACACACACACACACACACACACACACACACACATACACACACGATTTCTCACTGTTTGAAATGGGGAAAGCATGCTGCTTTCAGTGCTTTCATATGCACGTTCCACTAAATTTTCTCCTTCCGGCTCTCTGTTTGACCCACCCTCACTCTCTCAGGGTCTCCTGCTCCTACCGAGGGTGGACAAATGCATAACACATTTTTATCTTGGGTTTCACATGGTTTATATGATAGGGAAGGAGGACTTACAAGGAGCCACCATTATTCAAGCTATGCCTACAGTCTCCATTAGCTTTTCCCCACAGAGCAGTCTCACCCCACAGTCTGTGGATGCCCCTTCTCTCTTCCAGGCCTGCGGGACCCTCCACCATTAGCCCCAGTGGCCACACGCTTCCTTTCCCCATTCCAATCTTAAATCCCTGCTAGCTCTGCCTGTGGGTAGGCTCCACCCTTCTTCTTTGGGTGCCCTGCGCTTGCCCATTGCTCATGCTTTTTGGAATAATGAGTGGTTTCTGGGCTGCAGCACATCATGCATACATTCATTCATTCACTGTCTTGGGTGAAGTGCAAAGTGGATTCATGAGGGACTAAGATCTCAGGTCTAGATAAGGTAATAGATGTCTGATTGAACTTGTTTACATTAGAAAGAGTAACTTTTTGGTTGCAGAATTAGGTAAAAATCACTAGGCCAGATCATGTCCATATTGCAAAAGTATATTCCTATATTTAATAAGGATTCTTATGAGGTACATCCAAATTTGGTTCCACCACTCACTACAGTGTGATTTCAAGTAAACTAAACTAAGAAATGGACATATGTTTGAAACTCTATTTGCTAACGCCCTGAGTCCTGGGGGTCTGTGTCTTTTGCAAGCTTTTCACTTAGCAACTGAAGAGTTGGAGCTACTAGCAAGGAATAGAGTAGAAAGGACCTGGATCCTCTCTGGACAGCATAATCAGTTAGTCATGGACACATAACCCCACTGAGCACCTATGTTGCAATATAACCTTAGCAAAGAAGCTCATGCATGTTCCCTGTGGTGTCCAGACCAACAGAAAGTGGCAATTCTGAGGTGTGCAGCTGGTTACCCCCACATGGAGCCTGGATTTGATGCCAATGATGGAGCAGGACCATCTTTCTAAAATGAAGAAAAAATGAATCATCAGTATTCTACTTTATACCCACATCCATCTGTGATTGAGCTAATCCTGAATTCAGATGTGTTGCCTATGAACTGTTAGATTTTCTTCTGTTTAAAAATATTTGAAGTTTTTATTATTTGAAAAGTAGAGTCTAAAGCTCAGTTCTCGTTTGTTTAAAGCATGGACTTAACATTGTTTTGTCCAGTATCTTGCAAAGCTCTTGGCACACAAATGCTGTTTTCCTCTTCCCTTAGGATGATCAATTGCTCATTGTAATATCTCCCACAGTGGTTATCATTCTTAAAATTCAGTATATTTTTGTTGAAAAAATTCATTTAGTAAACTTATCTGACTCTCTGGTTAGCATAATGATTTTCAGTGAAACGAAACAAAGTATAGTGAGGTAAGTCACAATCTTAGCCTTCTGAAAGTTTCTCTGCAGGTATAAATACAAAGGAGACAGACTTGCCAGTTATTGGTCTCCTGTGTAATGCCACAGGGTGACAACTGGTGCTGAACATATTTGGCTCACTTCAGTTAACTCAAGAGTAAAACCAGACATGTAGGCTTGACATCTCTGGAAATTTTCTCAGTCTTTTTTAAAACTGTAAAGTTGTAACTGATACAGATGAAGCTGTCTGTTTTCTTAGTCTAGGCACATATCCCTATGGCTTATAAAAATCCACAATTGTTTTCGAGCTTCTTCGGGAAGCTAGAAAGCTAGTTCTGACAGGGAAGTGAAGCAACAGTAAAAATTATGGAGTATCTATTGGAGAAAACAACGATTCATGAATTGTGAAGCACTAAATTGAAGGTGGTCCCTGTCTTGCTAAGAAAATACAAGGAGAAGGGCTTTTACAGAATGAACAGGAATCAGAGAAAATGCTTCGTTGTTGTTATGTGCACACTATATTTTGTCTGTCCCATTGCAAAGTCCCTCCTTGTTGATGTAAGATACTGGCTTCTGTTTGGTGAGATTAAAATTTGTTTGCTTTAATTCAGTACCTAAAAAATATACCAACTTTCACTTATGTTAGTCAATAGTTTAAATTACGTTTT
Organism: Nannospalax galili; assembly: GCF_000622305.1. Classification (NCBI taxonomy): domain Eukaryota; kingdom Metazoa; phylum Chordata; class Mammalia; order Rodentia; family Spalacidae; genus Nannospalax; species Nannospalax galili. The sequence continues at coordinate 6,543,532 of NW_008347042.1, forward strand.
AGTTGTTTGAAAATTAAGCAAGGTCAGAGTCATCCCTATGGCAAGGGTGATGTGGTTTTCTCTGTTCAGGGGATTCTCAAATATCATCTCTGTGTTTATCTTAACAACGCTAAGAATAGAAAACTTACTAGGACTTACCTCAGAGGTAAATTGTTATTTCATTTAGGGACCAAATGAAATTTGTGACTGAACAGAATCTTAAATTTGTGAATATTATAGTTCTATACTTAGTTCTTCTAAGCCTTAGAGAATCTTTTAGTAATTAACAACTCAGGCTGATTTTGTTATAAATGTTCTAGATTGCTTATTTGAGATTTATGTCTTTCATGCAATTTCAAAAATGTTCTAGGAGACATTTACTCAGTGAAGATCTTTCTTGTTCAAAACAATATATACTGGAGGTAATATCTTATTGGCTTTTCAGTTTTTATTTGGTATCAAACTACTTTACAGAAATGAAGAATGATATGTTAGGTTTATCAGTAAATTGGTATCAGAAATGAAAAATGATATGTTAGGTTTATCAGTAAATTGGTAACAAAACTACCTCATGACTAATATTTTTTAAAAATGACAATCACTTTTCATTACAACACAATGAATGAAATTCCACCTACAATTGTCATTGAAAGCATTTGTCAATAATCTATCGAGCAGTTTAAGCTTCAGCTCAGTGGTAGAATGCTTGCCTACTAAGTGCAAGGCCCTGGGTTCCATCACCAGCAACAATAATGAACTTTATAATGCTTAGGAAGCATTGCTTACTTGTTAATTCTAATTAGGAATTTTAATATTGGTATATAGAGAAAACAAAAACAATATTCTTCAACAAATATATCACTAGCATATTTGAGTGACAAATATCTGATAAGAAACAATTTGTGGAACATTTTCTGTAACAAAGATCACCTGGTAGAATTCTGAATAAATGTCTGACAAAAAGAATGCCAGAGGATTTTTCTTAAGATCAATATTGAAGCCATCAAATAACAAAGGTGTATTACCTAGTAAGCATTAGAATGGCAAATGTTTGATCACCCTCAAAATGTGTTAATCAGTTTAATCAAAATGTCAATGCACACTCAAAGCACACAAGTAGCCTTTCATAGGTATTTCTGTTATGCACACTATATTCACTGGTTTACAACTCTAAACACGAATCCTGTAGTAATTTACTGCAGAGCCTTTGAGGTAAAGGGTTATTAGTGAGTTGAAATATAGCTTTGGTGGAGATCTTTGTTTCCCTGGGGCTGAAAGGAAAATGTGTCAAAAGCAAGAATTTCTAAAAAAACAGGCTGATGTGATATCTGGAAGGTCCCGAGGCAGGTCAGTGTTTTAATGAGAATGACCAATGAAGCAAGGTGGTAGATGTTCATTAGTAGTCTCAGAATACCAGGAGGAAACAAGACAAAACCCTTTTCAGCTGGATAATAAGGTTGCCAGAGCCTTTCTTGGGATGTATAGAAAAAAAAAAAAAAGAAATAACAAGTCCTGATGTGTGATGTTACTCTCACCCAGTACTCAGCAAAATGAATATAATAATTAATGCCTGTCATACATTGGCTCCCTCATGCTCAACACAATATGTTAACTGTTTTACCTTGTGTGGGACATTATGATCATTCCCTTTACTACATGAAACTAAATAAATGGTTGGTTCATTATTGTTGGGTGACCTGCAAGTCATCTTATAGTTTTCTATGATTAGAATGAGACTAGCATATACTGTGGTATTTTGTACTAACTGCTACTGAATAGGTATGCTGTTTCTGAAGTTAGACAGAAAATTCCTAGTCACACCCAGAAAATGTGACCAACTAGAGACAAAATAGTTCTTAATTTAGAGATAGCCCGCTTTGGCGGTTAATTGTGAAATTTATGAGAAATTCTCCTCAGATGCACAAAAGTAATGTTTCCAACTTGATGCATGTTGGGTTTTGATGCACTTGGGTTCTGAGTAATAAAACTTTTCAAGTATCAGTTGCTTTCAGATCACTCTGCATGTATACATGCTTATCCATATCCACATGTATGAATCTATTAAATAATCATGGCTTTGTATAGAGTAGGAGTTCAGGTCATATGTCCAAATTGCCTGCTGATTGTGAACTAATCTGAACAAGGCAAGCTTTAGCCTTTGAATATTTTCAGCCTTTATTAACCAGCTCCACACTACTGGTTTAATTTCATAAATTAGGAAATAATCTCTTAAGTAGCTTACTCAGTATTATATGGCTATTAAGTTGTGGATCTACAAAACAAAGATTTATACTCTGGTTGAGCTTAGACAGTGTCATCTAAATCAGTTTATTATGCTGCTGGAACTGGATGCCCCTACCCCATCCACCTGTACACATACAATCAATCACACATCCTTGTTTTAATTTAATATTTATTTTTTCCTGTTTTACATAGTAATTCCTAATTCTTTGTTTTCTATTTATGGAAACATGTTAAGACTATTATGTGGTCAGTTATATTCCTGAAACTTGTCTTATGAACAATTTTTTGAGATATTGTTAATGTGCAATAAGTACCATAAGATATTATAAGACATGTAATCAATTAAGTTATATTGATTACAGTGTATTTTATGTGACATTTGGGTGGTGATTATATTCTGGTATTTTTGTAGCTTATCTCACTTCATAGAAAATAAAAGTGATTAGCTGGACATGGTGACACACTCCTTCAATTTCAGCACTTGGGAGGCAGAGACAGGAAGCTTTCTGTAAGAGCCAGGTCAACCTGATCTGCATAGCAGGTTCCAGGATGGCTGTGGCTACAGGGAAAGCTGTCTCAAAAATAAATAAATAAATAAAAATAAAAATACGAATAGTCTTGTTCTCAACATTGTCTAAGAACATGCTTCATAGTTATTAGTCGTATTAAAAAGCTGGGGCCATCAGCATTCATACTCAGACATGGCATCAGCACAACCTTCAGAAAAACTATTTGCTTCAAGTTCAGGAATTAGGAACAGGAGTAATAAAAGATTTCTAAAGTATGTTTTCTTGATTATTTTTACTTTATGTGTATGAATGTAATGCCTGTTCACGTGTAAGTGCACCTGTGTTGTGCGATGCCCGTGAGGTCAGAAGAGGGTGTTGTATTCCCCTGGAACTGGAGTTATGAACAGTTGTTTGCTGTCATGTGGCTGCTTGGAATTGAACCCGAGCCTTCTGCAAGAGCAACCCATGCTGTTAACCTCTGAGCCGTCTCTCAGCCCCACTAATAGATTTTTGTTTCTAAACTATTATATTGGAGTAGGTTTTCTCTTTCAAAGATTACTCCACACATGATAATTAGTCTAAAATTCAAGCATTTATACTTTAGTTGTTAAATCATTAAATTAACTTTATTGATTCAATTTTATATAGTAATGATGATATTGAGTCGAATTTAACTATAGTGTGCTTATTTATATTTATAAATCATAGAACTGAAAAATAATCCTAAGTATTCTTCAAACTTTTATGAGAGAGTATTGTAAACAGCAGTTAAAAGCACTGGCTGCTCTTGCAGAGGACCCAGGTTCAATTTTCAGCAACCACACAGTGGCTAACAACCATCTTTAAACCCAGTTCCAAGACAATCTAATGGCCTATTCTGATCTCTGTGGGGTGGGCCTTGCACCACCCCATAATACAGGCAGGCAATACACTCATACACATAAAATAAACATAACAAATAGAAAAGAAGCTACTTATATTGCCTTTTAAAAACTTAGCAAGAGATAAAATTGTAAATTAAAAAGCAACATATAAACAATTTTAGATAAAGTGTGATTTCCATTTTTACCATCAGTGCTTTTATAACAATGAGTTACTCACCCTTTTCTGAATGCCAGATGTTATTTCCTCTCTGGTACATCATAT
>NW_008347042.1:6553764-6573290 GCF_000622305.1 Nannospalax galili
GGGGGGGGGGTGGGAGGGGGGATGGAAGGGTGAATGAGGCTTAGGGAGTCCTGGAGTGGAGAGCTGCGCTATAGACTTACCCCAAGAGGCCTGAGGATAGTAGTGCAGGCTAGGAGAGTTAGCCGGTGGTGCAGGCCCAGGGACACAGAGAGAGGTGAGGGCGGGGCCAGGACCAGAAGCGGTGCTCCTGGAGCCCAAGAAAGGGACTGAGTTGCTCTGGGTGAGAAGGATCAGGAAGCAGTATTGTTTCCCCAGGTGTCTGGGGCCCCGAGACTAGGAATGGCACAGGGCCCAAACTAAGAGTATAGAACAGTGAGGGGGGGGATGGAAGGGTGAATGAGGCTTAGGGAGTCCCAGCGCGGAGAGCTGCCCTGTAGACTTACCCCAAGAGGCCTGAGGATAGTAGTCAAAACTATATATTTTATAGACAACTATTTGACTTAAATTTCCTCACAGTCCCAAACTTTTACAGAAGTTTTCTTCAAGTTTGGCTTTAGAAATCCACAGACGCCTGGTATTCAACATCTAGACCATGTAGATGTCTGTGTGCATACAGGAAGGAGTTGTTTGCCTTTCACATGGTTGCCCACACAGATATTTCTAGATACTGGTCCTTGGCAAACATAAAGGAAGTGTCCTTCTTAGAAATTCTCAGTTCTGCATATCATTCTCAGCCTTTCTTATGTGTTCTCTCACAGCACCTCAGCTATGTTCTGCACACACTCACTCAATGGCAAACTCACATACCACTGTTGTCTCCATGTCAAGTCTTCCTAGTGTCTCCTGCTTCCCTGTGAACAATTCAGTGGCCACCTCAATTTCCTACATTCCCAAGATCACCAACACTTTAGTGCATCTGTCATTAACATGTATGTTCAAGTCATATATTTCCCCTATGACTCATGTTTTGCATGGAAATTCAAGTTATTACTTCAAATGTGGTAATAATGTCATATCAGTCACATAAGTATTAAAATACTTTACATGGGCCGAAGACCATTTGTGACCTCCTTTACCTTCTTCTTCACAACCTGCTACTTCCTACTGCTCATCTGTCAAATTGCTTGCTGTGACTATCTGATGTCAATGTCTCTCCTGGAGTAGCTTTGTTGGTTGAGACTATTCTAAACCAACATATTTATGTTTTCCTTGGATGCTAGACATGCCCCTGTGACAGTAGAATTTAGTTTTCAAATATTACTTGTTCATCTTTTTAAAAATTTTAGAGTTAGTATTTATGGCTTTTGTGGATGTGTGTGCACATAGGTGCACCTATTAAGACAAAGCGTGTGATGACCAGAGGACAGTTTGCAGAACTCAGTGCTCTCCTACCATGTGGGTTCTAGGGATTGAATTCAGGGCTTCAGTCTTGGAAGGAAGTACCTTTACCTGCGAAGATACCTCACAAACCTTTGTAATTTTTTTATTATCATTATATTTACTTGGGGTTTGTGGGGTAGAAAGGCATGCCTGTGCCAAAGAGTGGATATGCAGGACAGAGGAAAACCTGTAAGAGTTACTCATGTCCTTCCCCCCATGTGGGAGCCCCAGGACCATTGACCTCAGGTGTCAGTGTTCACAGTAAGCACCTCTCACTAATGAGCCATCTCACTAGCCAGCCCTCATATTTTTTTACTTTATTGTGAAAATAAGGTCCTAGTAACAGAGTCATAATCACTGTACTCTTATGCCCCCAAAATAGCTCATTTTAATAATGAGCTGACAGACATTATAAATTCTGAATTTAAAGACTAAATACGCCCAGTAGAATTATTAGCAAAGATTTTGAAAAACTTCTGCAATCTTAAAAATACTTTTAAAAAATGTTATCTGTCTCAGGAAAGATCCTGGTATTTAGTGTGGCAGTTGACGTCTGTAACCCTTGTTCCTGGGAGGTTAGAGCTGGAAGAGTGTGAATTTAGGACAGTTTGGAATAGAACACACACACACACACACACACACGAGATAGAGAGAGCGCAAGAGAGAGAGAGAGAGCAAGAGAGAGAGAGAGAGAGAGAGAGAGAGAGAGAGAGAAGTGCAAGAGGAGGAACCTGTGATTATCTCAGTGGAATAGCACTTGCCTAGCATGAACTCCACCCTGAGTTTGAGTCCCAAGACCAGAACAAAAACAAAACAAGAAAAAAGGCAATAATAGAATTAACATTCATGATTATTCAGACTAATTTAATAGTTTCCATTTTTGACATGTGGAATAGATCTCTAAACAGCATATTCATAAATGGAGTGATTTGAAGCAGACATTGTTTATACATGTATTTTAATACAGATTCTCCCTCATTAGTTTCATAGCCCAGTAAAAAGTTTTCATATAAAATTGTATCTTGATGCATGTTGTAAGTTTGGGAAATGTCATGGAGGTGAAGATACACCCATGTTGGAGAATTCAGAGATGAGGCAGAAGCACTTCTTCCTAGCACACCTTTTGAAGAATGCAGAAGTAAAACAGGGCAGGTGAAGTAGGAGGGAGTCATGCCCAGAAACTTGAACATTAGTGTTCTTTTTAGTAACTCAGGAATGTTACAAGTTAACATTAAATCCCTTCTGTTACATGATTGGTGCCCTCAGGCTTGAAGAGAAGTAGAGTCACATGGTAGAGGTGGATTCCATTATTTTTTGTACTAAAAGACCCAGTTTCGTTTCTGAAAACTAGGGTTACCCTTTGTTAAAAACCCACTTAAAATAGTGCCTGTCATTTCCAAAGTAGCTTTCAGTATGTCTTTTGTTGCATATGAAAGTGGTACAATAGCTGCAGTGAAGTACGTTTTTTAAGCTTATGACGATGTTATTGCATAGTTTACTACACTGTATTCTACATCATATGATTTTTATCTTTTCACTTTTTGAGATAGTAAGCTTCTTAAGATACAGTGTTAGAATGCAATAAACTGCTTTCACCATACACGATTGCAACTATTGTTAAATAGAGTCACTTTACCGAACATTTGTTATTGTAATGCTCAATCATTGAATGTAATAAAGAATATGTAGATAGAAATGTTTATAAGTCATACAATTCAAGTAATGGTAAGCTAGCAGAATAGATGAAATACTAGCTCACTTATACTTTCAAGCCTCTTTTCTGTTAGTCTAGTAACTCTAAAATTTCTAAATAGCTTTTCTTTTATACCAAGAAACAATTTTTAAAAATCCCCACAGTAGGGTTAATCTCTCACCTTGACCACCTCCTCCTAAGAGAGCAGAACCCAGGAAAGTAGGAACTAATCCAAGCTCTTCAATAACTGGACTGTGTGACTTCACCTATATCCTTTAATCTCATAGGGTCTTAAGATTTTCATCTGTAAAATGAAGGGATTGAAACAGATCATCTCCAAAGTCCTTCAGCTCCAAAGCAAACTCAGAGGTTTTAAGATTGTCCAGGTCAGAGATATCCAGCGGCCTCCTCTTCCTGGTGTGCTTTGGCAGCATGCAGCTGCCGAGATTAGCCATGCTCTCAGATGGGCATGTGTTCTGTGGACTGGGAACTCTCTGTGTAACAAATACCTGTAGAGAAGCAGTATGTAGTTGGTAAAGATCTATAGCATTTCTAATGCAGTTCAATTTACCACAGTGCCATGCAAATTCTCTGTGATGACCCCACATGTGGGTGCAGATATCATATATGTGTAGGAGCTCATGGAGGCCAGAGGTCAAGTAGGTTTCTTTCTCAATGGCTCTTCAACTTATTTTTGAGACAGGGTCTCTCACTTAATCTGGAGTTCATCAGTGTGGGTAAACTGCTGAGTAAACAAATCCCAAGCCCCTGTCAGTCTTTTTTTGACATGGGTGGTGGGGATGGGACTCAGGTCCTCAATTTTATGCAACAAGTACTTTACCAACGGAACCATCCCCAACCCTGAGCCCTACAGAGAATACTCAACTACAAATAAATATTAGTCTCAACATGAACCATTGCTGTTATATCAGAAATCCAGAGTCCAGGTTCTGTGGACTCTGTATATGGGCACCTACGTATATATGTGTCATATCAAGGTATGAAAGATACCAGATCCATAGAACCTGGATATATATACATACATACATGTATGTATGTATGTATGTATGTATATGAATGTCTTATATAAAATGATAACATGGGCATTAAAATAGTGATATTTTCTGACATTTAAAAGAAAATCTAAATTTTAGATTCTTTTTTTGTTTTGTTTTGTTTTGTTTTTGTTTTTTTTGAGATAGGCTCTCCCTGTAGCCCCAGCTATCCTGGAACTCACTTTGTAGACCAGGCTGGCCTTGAACTCACAGAGATCAGCCTGCCTCTGCCTCCCAAGTGCTGGGATTAAAGGCGTGAACCACCACATACTTTACAACTTTAATGCTTGCCTTTAAAACTTCCAAAATCTTTTTCTAATTTTTATTCCTTAAAATTGAATCTCATTGGCAGTATCTTACCATAATAAAAGTACTGTTTTGCCAATTTATGAGAAAAATCTCAGAACATCAAAATTGAGTCCTAGGGGGCTGGAGAGATGGCTCAGTGGTTAAGAACGTTGATTTTTCTTACATAAGACCCAGGTTTGAATCTCAGCATTCACATAGCAGCTAACAACTGTCTGTGACTCCAGTTCCCAGGGATCTGACAGTCTCTTCTGTTCTCCGTGAGCATTGCATGACATGGGTGCACTTACCTACGTGCAGGCAATACACACATACACATAAAACAAAAATAAGAAATAAAATATTTTTTAAAAATTGAGTCCTAGAGTGATAGGAAAGAAGCAGGAAAAATGATCAAAGATTTAAGAAAGAAACGAAGAGAGTGAGAAAGCAATCCAAAAGAAACTTGTTCAGTAGCCCATTCCCCCATGCCCTGCTTTACATAACTGAACACTGGGTGCAGGGGAACAGAAGAAGGGAGGTGAAGGTTGGAGGTAGGAGTTGGCAGAGGCAGGAAACAGGAGGAGGATGGGCAAAACCAAATATGTATGAAAAAACCCTCATAAACGTGTTACTCATGCTACTCTAAAACAACTAATCTAAAAAATAAATAATTGTTCTTTCTTTATGGATAATCTAGGCAGGCTTTCAAGTTCCATATAAACCTTAACCCACTTAACCTCTATCTACTGAGGCATGATCTAAAATACTAGGAAAAGTCAAGCCCTGTCCACTGCCTCTGGACATCTTTAAATTGACTTTGCTTAGCTGCTGGTGCCACTACAGGCACAGCTGACATAAATCAGTGTCATGGGAGATCAAGGGTTTTGTCCTGCCTGGATCCATCCAGTTATCCCCTAATGGAAGACTCACTCTCTGTTCCATAGTGAATGAAAAATAGAGTAGACATTAAAAAATAGTCTTCGTAATTGGAGAAAGTAAATATAAATAAGCTAGCATGGAAAAAAAGACAGAGGAAACTGCACAGAAGCTGTGAGAGGATTCTTCATGTTATTTAAGATTCAGTTAATTGTTTGTTTAGATAGACAGCATTTCAGAGACAGAGCTTGATGCATTTTACCAGAAATAATTCTTGGCATGATTTTTTTTCAAAACAACATTTTCAGGAAGTCCGTAAAGGAGGGTTGTCACATTTTATACGGAATGTGAATGCTATCTTTATTTCATCTTTACTAGCCAAGACACAAGCTTGGAAAGAACTTTCCATATGAGAGAGTGGTGATTGCCCAATATGCTTCTGAAATCTGTTTCATGTAAAGAAATGGAGTTTTGAGCCTCATCAATTTTTAAATACAAAGGAAGTGCTTGACATACTGTAGTGAAAAAAATGTTATAGTCTCTCATTATTAATTCACAGATCAGCTGTTCAAGCAAAATTATTTCTGAATTTATAGCGAACTAAAAGGAGCATAAAAATTATTTCTTCCTTGTGGTTTCCATAAACAGCTTTAGCAGGTACGAGGTAATCAGAGCAATATAAATGCCTTTCCAAATAGATAAGTGGAGCCGTGATGGGGCTGTAATGCACTGCAATGTTTTCTGTCTACCAGACTGTTCCAGGGCAGTGCTATACCTTCCTACAGACACTTTCTAAGAAAAAAATGTGTTGTACGACACTATTCCCTACTTCAGAAAAATAAAACAAATTCTCCAAGGACTTTCGAAAAGTAGCATTTAAGTGTCCTGCAGGGATGTTCAAATCACTGGTTGTTTTGTTGTTGCTGTTACCTAGCCTGCTCAAAGAAACCAAGTACGATAGGCAGCTCTCAGGCCTGCTGTGCATGCCTCTGTCCTCCTGTATGTGCTGGTACCTCTGATGTGTGCATTAGACCTCAGGAATCACACTCTTTCCTTTATAGTTCCCAACTTACATGGATTTTATAACATTTTCTAGCAATCTAAATAAGAAAATTGGCTCTGGACTCATGATTCTCATCGGCTCAGGATAAAAACTTAAGTGTTTCTTGTCAGGAATATCAAGGACTTCACTGGAATATCAATAGCACTAAGAGTAAATGTGTTTCAAGACCAGCATGTGGCATGCACCTGTAATTCCTCGCATTGCAGACAGAAATAGGATCAGGAGTTTCAGGCCAGTTTATGCGACAAAGTTAATTCAAGACCAGCTTGAACAAGTGCATATGTATTTGTGCGTGCATGCGTGTGTATATTTGTGTAGGGCAGAATTGGCTCTTATACTACTGTGTGGGTTCTGGGAATTGAAGATAGGCCTTCGGAAGTCCCTTTACTTGCTAAGCCATCTCACTGGCCTTTTTCACCAGTTTTTGAAAGACAGTCTACTGAATATGTATAACAACCCTGGTGTTCTCAGTGACCCTCCAAAACAGGAATTTGTCAACAGCAATCAAAAATAAAATATCTAAATTATATAACACCATCTATGTCAACCTAAGATCTGCAGAGAAAGAATCAACAATTGATACAGATACAGAATATGATTTACTATAAGGTTCTTACTCATTTGACTGTAAAGACTGAGAAATTCTTCAATAACCTATTTGTAAGCTAGAGATACAGGAAAGTTTGTTCATAGGCCTGAGTGAGAGTGAGAAAGCTACCAGTGTGGATTCTAAACAAGTACTGAAGGCTTGAGCACCAGAGGCAAACCTTGGAGCAGCAGTAGATCACCCGATTCACAAGGTCAGGTCTAGCATGAATCAGCTTTTCTTGGATGCCACCTTCACATCAGGCTCTTCATAGGCGGTTCATGTTCCCTGTACTGAAGAATTCCGTATGATTTATTAGTCCACCAATTCAAATACCAGTTTTTTTCTAGTAACACTCTCAGAGCTACTCCCTGAATAATGTTTAACCAAATACTGATTATTCTGTAGCCCAGAAAAGGAAAATATAAAAGTTATTATCAAAATCCCTTCCTTGTCAGTATGGCACATTACGTACATACCTGAACACTCAGGAGACTGTCAGCAGACAGCTCGTTTATTATGGTGGAAGCAGAGGTTTATATAGGAATGTTTCGTAGGCAAAGGCAGGCAGGTAGGGACCTGGGAAGGAACTTCTAAGGCTACGTGGCTTAGTCCTGTCGTCTGGTCACATGATCTACAAGAGACCCGGTTAAGATTAAGGTATTAGAAATCTAATGGTTTTGCCTGGGGGCTGTTGGGTAAGAGAGAGTGTGTTTAGAATGGGGCAGGCCTGGCTACTGCTGTTCTCACTGGGAAGTCTCCGCCCGCAGCCATGCTCTACACTCTAGGCACTCCAGACTTATCCCAAGGACAAAGCAAGTGAAGCTCTGTTTCTCTCCTCTTCTTTAAGATTATGCCTGCACTGTAGGTTATCCTGGAAAGTCTACATAAGCATTGAAAAGCAGTCAAGTTGCAAGCTATTTGGAAGCTGTTACAGGGATAAGGCATGATGATGAGTGTCACATTGTTGGAGCTTTGTGCTGGAGAGGACCAGTTAGCAGATTAGCCTGCCCAAGGCTCACCTCTCAAGGGGTTTAGGAAAGAGCTGAAGTAAACAGCACATTATACCTTTCACTTGTGCAGTGTAAGAATGCCGTGCTTCTGTAAGAGATTGTCTCCTATTTTTGTTCCTCTATTTCAAAGTTGTTTTCCCACTTCTCCATCTCACCAGCACTTTCTAACTCTTGACTTCATTTCCTGTGAAAGACTTTTCATAATCTCCATGAGTATGTATAAAGTGTTAATTTTCCAGTAAAAGTCTGTGGCTAATAAAACACTGCGTGCATGATCTTAAAGGAATCCATGCATTCGTTGTTCTCTTAAAATATTTAACTAATGAACATGTAACAATATGTATGGGCAAAGCACTATCTTATCTGTGTTGCCTGATTGAATTTATGTGGTCATCACAAAAATCTCTGAGTAGATCTCGCTGTACTCATTTTACAGATGAGGAAATTATGTCGCCAAGGAATATGCAGTTAGTGTGTGGTGAAATTTAAAAGTCCTGACAGGGACCAGTATTTTTAGTCTTCAACTGTAAAATCCTTAAGAGTAGGCAGTGATATATTTCTAGTCTCTAATACAGTTTTTGAACAGGTTACCATGAAAAAGGAAATTAAAGGTCAGGAAAGGATATAACTTATTAAATGAAATATAACATAGAAAATTTAACAAGAATATAAGGTTATAGTCCTGAATATTGATGTGAAATGTTACCTACAATCATTTTAAGAAAGGCATAATTGTGAGGGAGAAGTTTGCTCACAGTACATGACTATTAAAAATATTTGGGCAGGTGAGGAAATGGCTCAGTGAGTAAAGGTTCTTGTTGCCATTCCTAGTAACCGTTTTATCCCGTGTCCACATAGTGAAAGGAGAAAATAGAATCCTGCTTCTCCTCTTTCCTCCATACATGCACTCTGGCATGTGTACACCCCCTGCATAAACAAACAAACAAACAAACAATTGTAAAAATATAGGGGAAGAAAAATTAAGCAGAGTTAAGGCAAAGTTAAATCTGTACTAGATGTTCCACCCAAGATTTAGAAATCTTTGAAACATAAAATAGTCCTTATTATTTACATCTGTTAAGCAATCTAAAAGGAGATATTTCTAGGTGGACATAATGAGAGAATGTTGATGAGGTTCTTTTGGAAAATGGACAATACACAGTCGAGGCAAAGGCTTCATGTACAACTTGCAGAAACTGACACAGAAGAAATCCTGGTGAAGCAACATATTACATGTAACTGAAGATATTATACGTTGTAAGAAAATAATGATTTCAATCATGTTTGCTATTAAGCACCCAAAATCTGAGGCACTGGTATGGCTTGAATTTTTGGCTCTTCTAAAAGTCACATTGTAGTTTAATCTCCAATGCAACAGTTTTGGGGAAGTTGTGGATGGAGCTAAATTTCTGCCTTCAAGAATAAGACTAGGAACTCGAATACACAGGCTTGAATGAGCCTCTTTTGTCCTTGTGTCCTCCCACTGTGTGAGGACTTTCCATGAAGCTCTTCCCACCAGTAAGTACTAGTGCCTTTTTCCTGGACTTCCAAGTTTCCAGACTGTTGTTCTTTATAAACTACCAAGTCTCAGGTGTGCTGTCTTGGCAGCACAGATTAAAACAAGGACAAAATCTTGAGAACAGAGAAAGCTGGTAGCAAAAGAATTTTAAGAAACATGCTTTTTTCAATTCTAACAATGCAAAAGATATTAAAGGAATTGAATAAAGGGTCAGTGGCTCTGTCAGTTCTCTGAAGTATTTAATCCATTGAGGACTGTCAATCAGATCACACACCACATCTTTTCTAGTCATCAGAATGGCATGTGGTGACCCAAAACCATGTAAGGCTTTAAACATTTCTTCAAGAAATATTAATAGTGCTGCTATTATCACATTAGATCATGAAACTTTAGAGAAGTAATTTACTAACCTATTTATAGATACTGATGGGTTGGTATGGCAAAGCCTATCAATCAAGAATGAACATGAATAAAATTAGAAACAATGTAAACACTACCTCCACTACTGAAATGCATAAAGCAGAAGAATTATTTCCTTGTGGCTGCCGATAAATAATGTGCACTGACCATCTAGCATCACCTCAGCATCGTAAGCATAAATTTACAATGCAAAATTAGGAGTTTTTGCCCTAAAGTGCGCTATATGTGGCCTCTCTATTATATAACTCTATTATATAATAAAAGATAAGAAATTATTCCAAAATAACTAAATCAACCTCAAAAATGAACATATAAGAAAGTGAACCCAAAGGGAAACCTGTAGCCATCCTTACGTTTATCTTGCATCTGTCTTTCTCAGGAATATGATCTAAATTCTAGATAAGAATAAACTACTGACTGGTCTTCACAGTCTCTGTAATTTTAATAGATGTTCTTGATATCATTATCCTTAATGATAATAGCTATAATTTACTAAGTACCTACAATAGATCAGTCTTCATACATGTATTCCCTAATCCTTTCAGTTTATGAACTATTAGGGAAAAACAAAATAAACATTATTTAGAAAGAAACAAGCATAAAGAAAGGACTAAAGATAATGTAACTCCTTCCAGATGCCACAATAAGACATAAGAGATTGAAGTCAAAGCCAGCCAGACCCTAGAATACATCTTTTTAGTCTGAGCAGTCACTGGCAGTCTGAATCAGGGTATTCTGTTTCACTATTAAAATTCACATCAGTGTTTAAAGCAAGAAAATACTGTCCTTCAGTATGATCCAGATGGAGAACAAAATGAGTTGGTAATTAAAATGTTTCTTGAATTGCTGGTGTGCTTTTGTTATTTTCACTTATTTTTTTAATGTTTTATCTATTAGTATGAGTGTATTGCCTGCATGTATGTGAGTGGAATTCTTCCACATTCTACCTTTTTCCTCTACCATTAGTGCTTTTCAGACATTTTTAAAATTTTATTTAATATTCGTATATGATAATATTGTTGGATCAAATCCACACCTCTTCCCTTCCCTGCACTTGCCCCTTGTCCCATATTCCACCTCACTGCTTTTCTCTTTCAACCTCATGTACTATAACTTTTTAAAAAATCCACTGAGTTCATTTATTGCTGCCTGTATGTTCATGGGTATAGTATCATCTGCTGGAGCACGGGTACATATTTTGGGCCTCATCCCTCAAGAAAACTGATTCTTCCTCCCTCAGGAACCATCATTTGCAAATAACTCCTCATATTGGGGTGGGACTTCATGAGCCCTTCTGCCGTCCATGCTGGGATTTGGGCTGGTTTGATCTTGTACAAGTCTTGTGCGTGCAGTTCCAGTCACTAAATGTTAATCAGCTGTGGATCTCCGTATTGATTGCCACCTACTGAAAAAAGAAGTTTCTCTGATGAGGCTTGCACATCGCACTAATCTATAAGTTTAAAAAGAATTTAGGGGAAATTTTATTTCTATGTTCATAAAATAAGATAATGGTTTTAGATTTTCCTCTAAGGCCTGTGACCTGGCTTGCCATGGATTTTTGGCCCAGTTAACAAGTACTAGACATGGGTGCCAAGTTCTCTATTGAGCTGTAAATCCAGTCTGAAAGTGCTAGCTTACTTCCATAACATTTATGCCACTATAACTCCAGTGGTCATCTCTTACCAAAGCAATTTTAGCTCACAGGATTCACAGCTGGGTAAGACTGATGATTGTTTTTCTCCTGTTGTAAAATGTTTAGAACCTTCCAGGACTTTTAAAGCTAGCCATTAGGGATGAAACTTCCAGGTTGGTGTCAGATTGTTTTTTCCATGCCCTACAACTTAGTTCTGTGGTATCTTCAGTAATAGGGTTTTACTATCAAGTTCTGGATGACAAACAGAGGAATGGCAATAGCCAGCAATGTTTTGAGGCGTTTCTATGGGATCCCACTGATCAAAAATTCCAAAATAAGAAACCTATACTTGTCACTGGGCTTTTTGTTTGATAACTTATGCAGTACAGGGGAGGCATTCTCTATCCATTATATGATAACTCCTTGTGTGTGTGTGTGTGTGTGTGTGTGTGTGTGTGTGTGTGTGTGTGTGAATGAAGCATCTAGTTTTCCATATAGCATTTTGGAGAGTCATTGGTGTTAGTTATCTTTGTCCATACTCTGTCCTCTACATTGACCTCCTATTCCAAACTCCATTTAACCCTTCTTATTCTGCTAGTCTCCTTTCCCTCTGTCTTTCCACCTACATTCTGTCTTACTTTGAATGCTGCTCCCACATGGCCCCTTACTAGTTACCTGCCTTCCAGGAGTCCTCAAATTTAAACACATATATCTAAAGATATTTAAACACATATATCCAAAGATTGTAGCATATATATATATTCAAAATGAATATTTGCAGTTTCATTCATCTATTTGTAAATTTCAAAATTTCATTTTTCTTTACAACTAAATAATATCCCATTGTATATATGAGCCATTCTTTCACTATCCATTCATCAGTTGTTTGTTATCTAGGTTGTTTCCATTTCCTGGATATTACTCAAGGAACAATGAATCTCTGTAGTAGGAAGAGAGTCTTTTGGGTTGATCCCCAAGAATGGTATAGCTGGATTATGTGGTAGATTTATTGCTAACTTTTTAAGACATGTTCACTGCTGAATTTCATTAATGGTCTAGACTGGTATTCTGTCTGCTTTAATATACGCCACTGGGTATAAAAAGATATGACACCTAACAATGTTTCCAGGATGCATAAATGACCTCTGAACTGGAAACTAAAGTTATACCACAGACTAGAAGCATGCACAGCACAAACATCAAGGCAGATACCGTGGATTTATGTCCATGACTAAAAGGAGCTTATTCTTTCCTATTTTCAGACAAATAAATGTTACATTGTTTCAATAACTTTGGTCTTGTTTTATGTCTAATTATCTTGACAATATTCTATGGGATGATTATGTTTTTCCTTAAAATTCCACTAACTAAATTTAAGTATGGAACAAGGATATCCTAAATGCCTATTTTTTTTATTTTTAAACCCTGAACTATTTGATTCATAAAGAGACAAGTAAATAGAATGAGTTGTATTTTCAAACATAGATTCATAATAGAATAAAGGCAGAAACAGTTCTGGAGAATCTCCCAGGAAGAGAGCACCAGAGACCAATGTGCTTCTGATGTATCATTTCAATATTGGTCAATGAGAGCATACTTGATGAACAATTAGTAGTTCTAAGTTTTGAAAGGCTTTATGAAGTCCATTAATTAAAAAAAAAATTCTTTGTTTTCCAGTAAAACCAAGTTTGTTAATCTCAAGAAGAAATTCTAGAGCTGCAAATAGGAAAATTGAAAACTCCATAGAAAGCATGAAGTGTCAGTGTCTTTCCTGGTGTAGAAGAGCTTAAAGCTATTGTTGCCTTGGTTCAGTGTTTTAATGCTCATTTGTATTCATTAATCCCTAATAGTCCCTAGATATTCCAAGTACTCTCTAATTTTTCAGAAAAGCTAAAAAACTGGGGAGTTTAAGATGATCTAAAACATGCCTAGATTGATTGTAGAGCATATAGCATAAGTAGGATTTAAATCTATACCTGTAAAGCTCTTTGAAAAGAGGTAGCTTCAGCCAGGAGAGGGTTCTTAAACTGGGCTCAGCTGAAAGACCAGATTCCTTAGATGCCTGTTATGTATATAAAGTCAACAGCAGGTGAAGTCTAGGCTGAGCAAAGGAGCAGACCACAAGTCCTTTCCTAACAGAAACAAAACTTACTAAATTCCACTATTATCACAGGAAAGAAGTTACAGAATCCATAGATGCTACAAATACATTCTAAAACAAAATACAATATTGCATTGCTTTAAAGAAACAATTCTCAATCTGGTTATAATATTTTAATGAATATAAAATGAGGCTCAATTTCTCAGTTCCTTTATGCAAAGGGTTAGAGTGAAATAACATTAACCTTTCAGATTACTATTGATAATTCATTTTATTGCTTAACATAATGCTTTTAAATTTATTTTATTCTATTTATGTATATGAGTATTTACCTTCATGTTTGTAAGTTCACCTGTTTTGTGCAATGCCTATGAAGCCAGAGAGGGCATCAAGTCACCTGATACTGCAGTTATGTATGGTTGTTAGCCATCACGTAAGTGCTGGGAACTGAATCTAGGTCCTCTGCAAAAGCAGCCATTGCCACCTCTCCAGCCATAATATTTTATTTGAAAAAACTTTGTATATTTTATGCTTGGTATGGTGCTGCTCACCTTTAGTTTCAGCATTCAGGAGGAAAAGACAGGTGGATATTTGTGAGATAAAGATCAGCTTGGTTTATATAGCTAGTTCCAGGCCAGCTGGGGCTACAGCGAGACTTTGCCTCAAACAACAAAAACAAAAATAAACAAACAAAAAAACCCTCCCAAAGGTATATTTTGTGAAAAATGCAATCTATGGCTTCTCCAGATGCTCATTTTTCTCTCAAATACTGTTTTTTTCCAAAAAAAAAAAATGCATCTGTGTGTACATGTGAATGTCATTTCCTCTCCTGATCAGAAACTTGAATTCCCTCCTGCTAACTCTCCAGGAGCAGACATTGTGTCTTTCATCTACTGTTAATCAACACATGCCTTTTAGATACATGAAAATCACTTTAAATTTTTTTAAGTAGAATCTAAGATAAAAATCAAGTAATAGAGAGCTGGGGAGATGGCTCAGTGGTTAAGAATCCCAGCACCCACATGGCAGCTAACAACTGTCCATAACTTCAGTTCCAGGGGATCTGACAGTCTCTTCTGTACTCTGCAAGGAACTGCATGACACGGGTGCACTTAACCTACATGCAGGCAATAAACACATACACATAAAATAAAAATAATAAAATATTTTTAAAAATCAAATAATAGGAAGTAATTTTAAATCAGTGTAAGAAAATAAGGAAAAAAAGTCATTACTCTAAATTATTGAGCATTAATTACATACTTAGAAAAGAGAAGCAATGTCTTTTCCTTCCAAATAAACTACTACCAATTTTCCATTCATTATTATGAATATTTTACCTATGTATTCTTCATTTTTCATAGGAATGTCATGATTTAAAGCACTGAGGTTCCTAAAACTAATTTATTCTCAGCGTATTCTGGAAATTAGCTAGCATAATCACCATTATACAAACAGAAATTAAATCCACAAAATTATTTAGGAAGACTTACAGCATTAATATTAGGAACACTTTGGTTTCTATTTATACATTTATCTTTTTAGCATTTCATTTCATTTCTCTGTTGCATCATTTGGAAAATTAGAAAAAGAGGTCACCTGGGAAAGGCTAGCATCTCCAAGCAGCATTCCAAGTTCAACTCCTTCCACTTTGCTTCACTTCATCCAGCAATTTGCAGCAAAGCACACTATGTTCAAGATTTGCAATGAGATCATACTGAATTTTAAATCCTAAGTTGCGCATCCAGAATAAGCTTGATAAATTTGAAATAAAAGTTCTTTATCTATGAAAAGTATAATTTTGAGAAAAGAACTCATGTTTGTGGCAGGATGGATTTTCAAAGCAAATTTTCAGAAGTTAATAGTTAAGAAAACTGTGATGTCTTCTCCAGCTAACACGGTGAAATGATATCTGAGAAGAAGAAGTGTTTTTTACCCCTTTATTAATAGAGTACATTTCCAGTGTGCCCTGTCTTTATTGGAACTATAGATGCAAGAATTTTCTACTGGTGATATTTTAGTTTAAAACCACTATGAATATTCCTTGATGCTAATACATTTGGCCTGGGTCCTTAGTCAAGTATGTACTTGTTAGACGCTTTCTTAACTGCACTATTAGATCATCATTCTATCTCCTTGTTCCTTTATATTATAATGAATCTTTCTTAAGAAATCTTTTTGACCATGGCTGGCTTCACTTGGAAGCATGGAGGAAACGATTTTTCTGTGTTGACCCTCCTCTTTGTAGACTGGACACTGGTTCAAGTCTGTCTGGTGAGGTCTCCATGGCCTCCCTGAACAAGAGGACAGGTGACTCACCACAGTTACAGAACATTTTTGGAGATGCTCCATAGTTCCCTGGAACTTAGTCGACCTTGGATGGCAAGGAGCAAAAACTGTCCTTTAAGTCCCTCCGACCAGATTAGTATAGGCCTCAAAGTATGGCTGTTAAACATCCAAGAAGGTTAGTTCCACCATTCTGGTACTTTTAATTATCATGTGCTATGTAGATAAACCTTGAGCAAAAACCAAACGTTCTCAGAAAAACCTTGACTAAACATATATTTTGTTCTTTGAACTAGTTATATGTATAATTTGTCAGTAGGTTGTTGGACTAACATGGTTCCCTCTGTTTTTTTATAACTATCTGGGCATTATTTATCTTCACATAAATGTAACTGGTAAAAGACAGGTGCCAGGTGCTCCTCCCAAGCCCAGGTGACCCCTGAAGAACAGATCCTCAAATAACCTTAAGAGTAAAAATAAATTGATTTATTGGGGCCATCTGTATGGCCTTAAACACCCAAAAGGAAAATATAACCAAAGAGTAAAGTCATCAGTATATTTTTTTAAGAGTTCAAGGGATTACACATCCCAGACATTAGGCTTAAGCCTATAGAAAACCTTCCTTTGAGTTGTTGGCCAGGGTGGTCCAAGAGAGTCCCAGATAGTAACCCAGCATAGAACTGGGAAAATGAATAGCATACCCCAATCTCATCTAAAGGAATGTTGGCAACTGATTGCTGCTAGATTAGGAAGAGCTGATCTTCCTAAAACAAGGGACTCTAGATAGGCTGACGAGACTCAGCAGATGGACTTGCTCTGGGGAGCACTGACAACACAGTGGACAGTAACAGGGATGACAGAGTATATAGGCCCAATCATATCCTAGTATTTAATTCAACATGTCTGTCTCTGAGCATGGGCCTTTGCATGGACAAATCATTTTACTAAAGCATCATGAGTAGTCTCCACATATACCTACATGACTCTTAAGAATGCATATTGAAAATTAAAATGATGACTTTTTTGAAAGCTGTTTAAGTTTTATTTACAGCTAAGAGATGTTTGTATTTCTCTCAATATATTAATTCTCTGTGTCATTTTCTATATATAGTTACTTATGAAGACATAAAGTATGCTCATGAACAAAGACTGGAATATTCAAGAAAACATAACAAAAATAACAAAAACATGACAAATCAAGCTTTAGTCAGTCTCTGCACTGACTATTGTTAAGCTCTTAATTATCTTTTCAGTCTATGCGCAAGCCTTGTTTATTATATTTTATTTATTTATTTATTTATGTACTTATTTTTGTGTTTTTTGAGACACAGTTTCCCTGTAGCCGTTCTGGCTTGGAACTTGTTATGTAGAGTAGGCTGGCCTTGATCTCACAGAGATCTACCTGCCTCTGCCTGAGTGGCATGTGCCACCACACCTGGCTTTGTTTATTTTATTTTTAAAGATTTAATTATACCATTCACACAATATTCTATTTTCATATAACAGTGTTTAAAAATTATAATGTAAAATTAGTGTTTATTATCATACATTTAACATATCTATATCATATGGCCATAAAAGCACTTTTATAAATATTCACTTACATCTGGGCTTTTAAGTTGCTTGTAATTTTTTTCTGTAATTTTACGTAATAGGGTTATGAATATAATTTGTACACAAACTTCTATGCATATTAATTATTATGTCCTCAGGATAGCTGACATGGAATTAACTTATTATCAAAAGGTACAAAAATATAATAAAAGTTCTCCATGTTAATTATTACTTTTGTCTATATGCACGTTATTTTGTTATGAGCAGTTTGGGGCAAATCCTATTCTATTAAACACTTTTTAGCATTTTTAACATGTATTTCCTTTTTAAAAATGTTTTATTTATTGTTTTTATTTTATGTGTATGAATGTATTGGCTGCATGTATGTGAGTGCACCTGTGTCGTGCAATGCCACGGAGATTAGAAGAGGGCTTCAGATTCTCCTGGAACTGGAGTTAAGAACGTTTAATAGCAACCATGAGGGTGCTGGGAATTGAACCCAGGTCCTCTGCAAGAGCAGTCAGTGCTTTTAACCACTGAGCCATCTCTCCAGCCCCTTTAACATGTATTTCTAATTTGTTAAATGAAAGTGGTTTCTCACTGCTTGAATTCAATTTAGCTGGAAAGTGTGTGTGTATATAATTGGTGCTAGATATAGAATTTAGGGCCTCACAAATGCTAGGTAAGTACTTTAAAACAGAAACAATACCATCAACCCTGAATGTTTTGCTTATATATTTCACTGCTGTTATACAGTAACCAATGCATTCAAATCTCCCTTTTTTAAAGACACAAATAACTTTTATCTTGAAAGCAATAGAAATTGTGATATTTGACATCATTTGTTGAAGCAATTATGTCTGAGTGCATTAAACTATATAATGTTCCTTTGAATTAGGATGCATTCATTTAAAAATCAACAATATTTTGGTCCTTTGGTCAGTTCTACACACTATCATTTCTATCACTGCAGTATGGGAGTTCATCAGGTGATGGTTTATATCTTTCTCTATAGATTGTTCTTTATTTCCTTATTAAAACCAGTGTTGTAATGATGGTTCTTTTTTCATGTGCCTTAGTGCTCATTTATGAGCAATTATTAAGGGAAGGTAGTGAGGGAACTATTGCTTCATTGAAGCAAACTCATGGTTTATTTTTATGAGATAATGCAAAATCATTCTTCAGTGTACCTGAGAGAATAGGTTTATCACATCTATATTGGTCTTGGTTTTAGTCTTTTTACTGTTGTTGCCAACAAATTGGTAAAGTTCTTTGACTCTGATTCACATTTACCTGGATATTTATAGGACTATGAATCTTTCAATATTATGTGTTATGAATGTTCTGTTCTTGTTGATTTAGTAACTTTTCAATTTTCTCCTTTTTAACTTTCACTAATGATCAGTATAGGTGAATATTGATCTTTTTCTGTCATCACTAAGCTTTATCATTTATATCTATAGAAGATTATATCTTGCTTCAAAAAAACCTCATGTTTCCCATATCTATGTTTGCATGTTTGATTATTTTATTAATATTGTTACTATTTAAATGTAATTATTTCATATATTTAGATTTCAGTTTGTGTAAAAGTGAGATATACACACATTTTGTATTGCATAGCTGGTTACCTAACAGCATGTATGTAGCCTGTATCTTGTCTATAATGCAAAATGATACTAACATTGTGTTATTAATTTTGTACATATGGCATGAATCTGCTCCAGAACTATTTTTTTAACCAGTATTTTTTGATCAAAAAATATCATGGCATACTTCAAATTTTGTCAGTGGAACATAGTATATATGCATGCATATATTTTTTTAATCATGAACTTTTCACACATGTTAATGATAAAAATTAAGAAATTTAGATTTTTATCAAGTAAATTGCCACCAAATGGTTTTCCTTCATTATTGCTACATAGACACAATTTACCAAATGGGTAAGAAACTCACATGGTTAAAAAGCCTGCATAGAAAATATATCTATATTGAAAAATTTATCTTCTGTTTTTGTCTTATTTGATTTTTTTTTCACTCTGTGATTCTAATTCATTATGATGCTTTTCTTTTGACTCCTATTTAATAGCATAAAACAATAATTAATTTTTTAAAA
>NW_008347042.1:6573502-6574415 GCF_000622305.1 Nannospalax galili
TCATGTGTTTTATGTGGCTTTTTCTTTGGCTTTGTACTGTTGTTATAAATTGCATATCAGTATTCTTTTACATTTTTATTTATATCAATGAAAATATAGGTCTATCTCATGTGTCTTTTGTTTCTTTTTTCATTTATTTTAAACATATGCAGCTGTTGTTCTTTGTATATTTAGTACACCACTTTATAATTATATTATACACAGAAATCTATATTATGCTCCACTGTATTTTTTACTTAATGATGTGGCAGCGATGTAACCGCATTCCCCTTTGAGGATAAGTTGTTGGTTGATCTCAGAGAGGAGGCCATGAATCAGTGGAAAACATTTAGTATGGTTTTTCATTCTCAAGTCCTAGAAAGTTGACTTGTTGATTTGACCAATCAGAAGCCTGGCAAAAATCTATATGAAAGAATGAGGCCACAGTATACTGCCTCCACTCTAGGCTCATTATCTGAAGATCTGTATATAACCAGCTGTTTCTTTATATGGAACTTCACAGCTCTGCACAAAACACATATACTATCCCTATAGTCAAGTTTCCGTTTCCTGTAAACAGTACCCTCATTTCGCTCTCTCTTTTTATTCTAATTGTAAATTTCCCTTTTCCTTCTAGGATACAGACTCTTTAGAAGAGACCTGGTACAATAGAAATGTGATTTAGCAGTTGAAACATGATTACAGCTACATTTATCATTTCTCCTGTGTTTGCAGAGGCTCTCAAAATCTTAGAAAGTCAGGGTTACAATAACCCACTCCTTAAGTATAACTGCATTGAGGATAGAGGTGACTTACTTCCTTTCTGTTTCCTATACAAGGTACTGCACATGGTGGGTTCTATGTCCTGGACTGTGTTGACTTGGGTCTAACTGTCACCTCCAGCCAAACCCAGTTTCTTATCATATATATATAT
>NW_008347042.1:6580358-6623180 GCF_000622305.1 Nannospalax galili
TGGGGGGTGGGGTGGAAGGGTGAATGTGGCTTAGGGAGTCCCGGCGCGGAGAGCTGCGCTGTAGACTTACCCCAAGAGGCCTGAGGATAGTAGTCTTATCATATATTTTTTTACCATGGAAGTACAGTAATCTATATATTTTTGGTGTATACTTTTATTGAGTTTTTGTGCATTTCATACAATAAATCTTAATCATATGTAGGCTGCCTCCCCCAGCCACATCCCCCAGAGCATGCCTCCCCCTCGCTAGATTTCATGCAGTCTGTAATATATGTTAAGGCCTATCTGGTCAAGCTTTTGTACCCAGATGTCCTTTTGTGCAAGTTCATCCACTGGGGTCTAGTGATCCTATCTAGAGTCATTCCATTGAAGAAAATCAACTCTCCCTCATCCAGCAGTAATCAGTTGTCAACAGTTCCTTGGCTGAGGTTGGGGCCTGCTCCCCAAATCCCCAGTTCTATGCTGGCTTTTTGTCTGATTGAGTTTGCTTGTGTCTTGTGCATGTTGTCACCCCTGCTGCAAGTCCTTATCAGAATTTTTGTCCATTATTTCTACATTGCAGATACAGAATAGATGATGGGCTAACATCATTTGATTAATAGAGTCCTTGTTTTTATATTATTACCTTTTTACTTGTAAGCTATCTCTTTCTATTTTTTTTACTTCATTTCTGCCATGTCATCTTTTGTCTATCCATCAACTATTCACAAAACACTCTATCCAAAAAAGTGGGAGAATTACTAATGCTGTCTCTCCACACCCACCATCAGTCAGTCCTCTAAAATAGCATCTTAAGGTTTTGTCAGTTTTATGGCCCAAGTTTTTAGCAGATTTAGAGAGAGGCAAAAGGCTTCAATATTTGAAAAAGTGTATAGAGTATGCAGAACATACAGATTTTTAAATACCTTATTTTTCTACATGTTCATGTTATTCACTAAAAGTCAAGATCAGACACTCTGAATGTACTATATACTTGTTACACACTTGTCTTTTAACTGTCCTGGAGGAACCAGATACCAGATATGTCAGAACAACAGGATCTCAGCAAAGGAAGAAAATAGGGAATTTAGTATGCAGAACACATGCTGTTTCTCTTTAGAGGAAGTAACCCTAAAAATCAAAGCTGAAAAAGAAATACTGTAATTACAGTCCTTACAGTAAAATTCTGTCATATACTTACAAAAATGAGGTAGAAGGGCATTAGCTTGTTTATTTTAGTTTTTTCAGCTTATGTTTATAAAACAGAAAAATTCCAAGTGCCTTCGTTTCACAAATACTACAAAGCATCAAGTTGTTCGGAATCATCCTTGTTCCAATTAACAATCATTGGTAAATGTGGTAGTTGTAGTTCTGGGAGTCTCATCTCTCTAAAACAGGAGCAAAGCCACTCTTTATTTCATTTATTATTTTTATGTTATGAGTATGAGTGCATTGCCTGCATGTATGTAAGTGCACCTGTGTTGTGCAATCCCTGTCAAGGTCAGAAGAGGGTGTCAGATCCCCTGGACCTGGAGTTGTGGGTGGTTGTTAGCTGCCATGTGGGCGCTGGGAACAGAACCTGGGTCCTTTGCAAGAGCAGTCAGCCTCTTCAACACTGAACAATCGCTCCAGCCCCTCATTTTACTCATTCATGTGAAATTCAGATAAAATCAAAATTTAAGTAGGAACAAAATTCATGCTTTGATTATATGGGCCAATGTAGGATAATAAAAATCAACTAAATAAGAATTGCCAAACTATGGACCGATGGCTCATGTCACATCCATGGCTTCTGTGCAGGTAGACTGTCAGTGGTGAAGACTGAAAGGTGTCTTTGCAATTGGCAATATGCGGTACAGCACAGGATGAATTGTGCTTTATTTTTGTGTATTGATTATTGGGTGATGGCCTTGCTATTTCTATATATCATTATTTAGCATTTCTGACCTTCCAGTTGGAACGAAGCATTGATTATCCTTTAGGAAAACGTTTAGTAAATAATTGCGAACATATTTAGATTGTTCCTATCACTTGATTGCATTTTGGATAAAGGTTTTATTCATAAAAGCCTGCATATAACTCATTTCCTGTTGAAATTCTTTTGTTGTGAAATTTTATTTGAAAGAATATGATTTGAATAATTGAGGCCTCAGAAAGCATAAAAAAATATGCTTTTTTTCAAGTGTGAATTGTAACCATGTGTTTTTCATGAAAGGACCTGGTTCTTGTTCACATCATCAGCCTCCACTTGCTGCTTTTTCTTACCATCCATCAGTACGTGTTGACAGATCGGTGTTCCAAGTCTTTGAAGGTGCATGGGGACTCGTGTTAAGAGTGGAGAAGAGCCATCTTCCTTGCTAGTTTCTGACTTGGACCTCAGCGTTTAAACATTAAAAATGAGCAATGTGGACAACAGCTTTGATGAGAAGTTCTAAGAACTCTGGGAATAAGAAGTTCCCCACGAAGACTAAGGAAATAGGATAATAATCTTCAAATCTTACAGATTTTTTTTACTCCAATATTTGAGGCATGGTACCATGTGAGAATAATGCTTTTAGCATCAAGTATAAAAAATTTACATGAAATGCTAAATGCAATCTGTGAATTCCTTTAACAGTGTATGGAAGGATGATTATGAGGATGGATGTAAAAGACATAGGGTACTCTGCAGGCTTTTTGAGGTGAGAGCAACTGGAAATGGTTTTGAGAGGCTTTGTGTGAACAGACCCACTCAGGGACTATCTAAGTAACCACAGGGAAAGCATGGTAGGTATGTGGCATCAGTGAGTGAGCCTGGGCCTGTGGGATCTTTAGCTGTTACTCTATAAGGTTTCCCAAGGCCTCTGCCATATGTCTCTCTGAAGATCTGCTCTCTCACATTACCCAGTAGCTTCCTTGCAAAGATCCTGAATTACCAGTCATAACACTGATTGTCACTTACCAAAGCCTTAGATGTCCAGGTTCTAAAGTCAGCCACAAAATTTTTTGTGATCTTTATTAAAATATTCTTATGCATCACAGGTGTCTTTCTTAGATGCTAACTTCTGTGTAGAGCATTCACCATGGTCTACTGCACCATCTCCTTGACAAGTCCTGAGGCAGCACCTCTGAAGGTGGTGGCATTCATCTGTAGTCTTAGCTACTTGGGAGGCCAAGGAAGAAGGATCATTGGAGTGCAGAAGTCAGAGCACCCTGAACAGCTTAATGAAACCCTGCATTGAAGGGAAGAAAATCAAAAAGTAGACTGAGTTATTTGCTCCTTAACAGTGTGAGGAATTTGGAGGTCAGGTAAAGTTTAAACTGAAAACAGGTCCTCTAGATAAAAGTGAGAATAAAAATACAAACAAGATTTTCGTTATCAAAGTCTGTTTCCAAAGTATGTCCTGTCTTTAGAAATAGAGTCTTACTTTCAAGTTTTAGAAGGTAATCAAGGGCTGTGGTAACGGGCTGTGTCATTTTGGGAGTCTCTTGGATTTCCCTGACCAACAAACAACTCAAAGGGAGGTTTCTCCTGTCTGGCACTGTGTTTATTGTTATATAGCCTCAGGTATACACATGCACTCATATTAGTGTATTGTTTGCATATTTTTCAGTAGGTTTTTGATCTAACATATTTTTAATTTTTCTGTAGTTTGGTCTTTTTATTTTATTTTATTTTATTTTAATATTTTATTTTTTTAAAATGTGTATTGCTGTAAGTGCACACATGTTAACGCAATGCCCGTGGAGGTCAGAAGAGGTATTGGATTCCTCTGGAATTGTAGTTACGGATGTTTTTATTTTATTTTATATGTGTGAGTGTTTTGCCTTCATGTATATAAGTGCACCATGTGCATTCAATGCCCTGCAGAAGCCAGTAGAGGGTATAAGATCCTCTGGAACTGGAGTTAAGGATAGTTGTTCACTGTCATGTGGGTGCTGGGAATTGAACCCAGGTCCCTCAGGAAGAACAAGTGTTCTTAACTGCTGAGCCATCTCCCCAGTCCCTGGTTTGATCTTCTTTAAGGGAAAGACTCTAGGTAGGCTGACTAGACTCCCGTGGATGAATCTGTACTGAGGAACATCTGGGCACACACACTTGACTGGATAGGCCTTGGCATATATGACAAGAATGCATGAAATTTAGGGGGGATGTTTGAGAATCGATGGGAAAGAGTATATGAAGATAATTGAGATGTTTTGTATGAGGTGTACAAAAATTCAATAAAAATATCCAGTGAAACAACAGCAAAAAGTTTTTCATTATCAAGGTGATCTCTTTAGCACTCATAAATGGAACAAATATCTCCATGAAGTAGTGCACTTCATGCTGTTATAGCAAAACACCCCCAAACAGACTACTTATAAATAAAATACAGTTATTTAAGTCATAGTTTTGGAAGCTTAAAATTCAAGACTGAGCAGCCCCGACAGTTTGGTCTCTAGGAGGTGGGGAATTGCTGTCGAGGCTGGAAGAGCAGGGTTGCACAGTACTTCTGAGAAGCCAAACCCATTAAATGTCTAGCCACCTGTACACTTTAAAGTTGGGGACCAAATCTCCCATCATAAGAATGGGAGAAGCAAGGGACATCTAAATCACAGCTAGAAGCTTGAGTGACAGTGTCTCTAATTTTAGTATAGTGAAGATGCTATCTAACAAAAACAAAACAAAAAAAAACAAAACAAAAACCAGTGAATATTAAATTTACCTTCACATTTACTAAAAACGAATGTTAATAATATGTCACAAATAAAATCATGTATGCATATATGACATGAAATACAAGTGAAATCGTCTGTGAGAACAAAAGAGACTAATTGGTGAGAGGGTAGAAGTGGTAGGTAAAAAGTGTTTTGCTCAACTTTCTATTGCTGTGATAAAACACTATGACCAAAGCCAACTTGAGGAGGAATGGATTTATTTGTCTTACCTTTCCGTGTCACAGTTTATCATTGAGGGAAGTCTCAGCAGGAGCTCAAGCCAGGAGCACCAGAAAGCAGGAACTAAGGCACAGACCTCAGAGGAGTGCTGCTTCCTGGCTTACTCCTCTGACCTGTGCTCAGCAGGCTTTCTTATACAACCCAGGGCCAACTGCCCAGGGGTGGCACTTCCCACAGTGGACTGGGTACTTCTAAACCACTCAACAGTCAAGGAAATGCCTCACAGACATGTCCACAGGACAATTCAATAGAAAAAATTCCCCAATTGAGGTTCCTGCTTCCTAGGTATGTTAAGTCGATAACTTAAGTCAACCATGACTTGGGGGTATGGGGTCAGGGGCTGTGATCAGCATACAATATATACTTGGTCAAAAGTTTCCTTGCATAACACAGTACAACATACAGCAAATATATATATGATGAAAATTAAAATTAAAAAAGGAAAAGATCAACAACAGCAATAAATAAAACCAATAAACTAACAAAAAGCCTTTACATAACTCAGAGAGTAAGAAATAGATATAAAAACATATGACAGATAAAAGAAATTATGAGATGAATATAAGAAAAAAGCTGCCCTTAAGGTTAAAAATTACTAATTTTCTGTTCGGTAATACATACAATTTTAGTTTCATTCACACAGTAAAGAAAGACTTTGTCCTCCTCCTGCTAGGACAGGAATTGAACCTAGGGAAGTAAGGACCCTAGGAAGCATCAGATTTACATGAAATCTATTACAGTAAAAAAATGGGTCTGGAAATAAGAAGTACTGCTTGATCCCAATTCCCATGACACATCTGAAGCAGAAAAAATAGTAATTAAAGCTGAACCCCTTTTTACAAACCTCAAGATAAACTTCATTGACTAGGTACTATTAAAAAAATCAGTTCAGGAGAGGAAACTATTACAATAATTCCCCATGCCAAATCTGACCAATTCACATGCCAGGAAAATGCCAGCCAAGTGACAGTTTTACTGCTCTTTTCTCAGCCTGCGATCTCTATCCTAACATTCTTATAAATGGTAGACAAACTAGTATCGTGCAGAATCTTACTATGGTAAGCAGACATGGACATTGAGGGGCTTGTAAATATTAACCACAGTCTAATGAACAGTGGAAGACTTCTGATTATCAAGCTGTCCTAAGGGGAAATTTTGAATTAGAGACACCACTTGCTAGCCAATAAATCAGTGCTAGAACAGTGTATTCTCCCACACTGCTTCTGAGACTCTGCTGTCCCTCTGAGGGAACAGAGGGCAGGGCCAAATTACGTGTCATCTTGTTACCTCTCCTGGGGCATCTGCCTTATCAATTGGAATATTTAAAAAATAAAAATTATCTGCAAAAGAATTCAGGGTGTATCTGAAAAACTTGGGCACATCCTTTACTCTCACAGTTAAGATAGTTCAGGGGAACAGTGAGCTTGGCACAGTCTTCCTCATTAGCATGCACAATTCATTGCCCAAAGGGACTAGGAGACTCAAGGTTAAGAGGACAGCTGAAATGCCAAAACTTGATTTGTTTATTGCTTTCATTAAATGAGCCTATGACTGCTTTTCCTCTGAGCTCAAGTACAATTTATATTTATTATATTTATATCAGAAAAATAATATCTTCCTTCATAATTTATAATTTTGTAAATTATGAATTGATGAATATATACTGACATTCATATACAAACATATTCATAATAATGATCCACTCATGGAAATATAGTATGTTTGTCAATAGATGGAGTTAAATTTTTATTAAAACATGTCTGAGTGTGGATAGTGAAACCTATTATTTTACATTTTTCATGATGAATAGTAAAAACATGTGATGTAGGTTATTTTATTTTATTTTTTGAACCTTTTGAGACAGGGTCTCCCTGTAGCCCCAGACGGCCTGAAAATCACTTATGTAGACCAGGCTGGCCTCAATCTCACACAGATTTGCCTTCCTTTGCCTCCTGAGTGATGCATTGTTTTCTTTCTACTATTTAGAAAAGAATTAAAACCTATACATAATTCTGCACTAAACATTACTAAGAATATCTGGAAATTTTAATAATATGAATGTTCCTTCAAATCTTCAGGACTCAGATTTTATCCATAACAGGTATAGAATGAGTTGCTTATTGAAAAAACACTGACAGAAATATTAAGGATACAGAAAAAATAATTCAGAAACAAGTGAGAAATGGTAAATATTATTCAGAAATACACTAGAAATTATTTTCAATTATAGAATTTCAAGCACAAAGGAGAAGTGATAGTTACTACATTAGGAAACAGTAAAGGAGAATAATTAAACATCGATTGCTAATAATACCAGTTTTTTAAAAAATATTGTATTTATTTTAATTTATGTATAGGAGTGTATTGCCTGCATGTATGTAAGTGCACCTCTGTCCTGCAATGCCTGTGAAGGTCAGAAGAGGGCAATGGGTTCACGGGAACTGCAGTTATAGCTGGTTGTTAGCTGCCATGTGGGGGCTGGGTAACGAACCTGGGGCTCTGCAGACTAGCCAGTGTTCTTAACTGCTGAGCCATCTCTCCATCTCTCCAGTCCCTTCAGGGTTTTTTTGTTGTTGTTTTTTGTTTGTTTGTTTGTTTTTGTTGTTGTTGTTGTTTTTGTTTTTGAGTCCATGTACTACTCTGTAGCTCTGTCTGCTCTGGAACTGGTTATGTAGACCAGTAGACAACACTGGCATCAAACTCACAGAGATCCTCCCTCCTCTGACTCTCAATTGTGAAATTAAAGGGTGTGCCACCATGTCCAGCCAACTTCAGTTTTTCAATCGATTAAAATGTCTATACTCAATAAAAGGAAGGACAATTGATCTTCAATATATCCACAATGCTTTCTCTAATAACTATTTAAGAAAGCTCTTTGAAGGAATAACTGTACATTGAATTCTTTGATAAAAATTTATATTCTCTGTAACTATAAAAGTCTCATGAAAACTGCTCAAAGACAGCTAAAATGGCTTAATAACTTTATGTAATGTAATAAATGTAGAAACAGATATCATTTTGTGTAAGCATTAATAAATTTTTGCACTAAGATACTCTCTCATCCAGAATTATGCATAATGCTAATTTTTGAAAAATTTATCTCAGGTTTATGATATGAAGTATATTAATTTATGTACATTTTCGTCTTGGCTTAAGACATGTTTGAAATTGTAAACTATATAACCTGAAATGAAACCTATCTTGTATTATACATAGAAACAATTTTTACTCATATAAATAAACTTCCTCTGGCGATTACTACATAGAAATTGCATAGTGACATAATTGGCTATCTTTAAAGATTTATTTTTGTTTTGTTTTGTTTTGCTTCATCTTAACATAATACAGAACTCTTTTTTTTTCCCACGTATGCACAGAAGATGGAATAGTGTTTCTCTGACCTTTATAACATGAGATATTGGAATAGTCAGACAAGACAATCATTCAGTCAAAATCAATACCCAAAACTGAATAATGACCATAAAAATACAATTTTGCTTCTCTCTCACACAAGCTCTCACTCTCTGCTTCTGTATCTCTCTCTCTGTCTCTGTCTATTCCCATTTCTCTTCTTATTTCTGGTATTTGAAATGGAAACTTGGCTGAGTAGTTCAAGCTAGCCTAGAACTGACGATCCTGCTTTAGCCAAACTTGGGGTGTTGGGATACAACTGCGTATCACAATACACAGATTATATTTCTATTATTTAATTGTTGTGATTTTTCTGGAAATCTCCTCGTACTATAGGTCAGATTTTCAAAATATATGTGTACTTGACTTAGAACTCCTGATAATTTTGAGCAAATATTCAGTCTGCCAAACAACTAAATGAGTTAAAAAGAGAAAATTAAGTTGACTTTAATAAAAATTATCATGAATTTCCAGTTTTTTTCGTTGCTCAATATGAAAGCCAACACAATGTAAATGTTGCATTAAAATTAGATCAATATAAAATGGCACATTTGGCTGGAGAGATTGCTCAGTGGTTAGGAACATGGATTACTCTTGCAGAGGACCTGGATTTGATTCCAAGTTCCCATATGTTAGCTAATAACTTTCCACAAATCCAGGGTATCCAACACCTTCTGAACCACAGGCATTGAATGGCATGGGTGCACTTACACACATGCAGCAATACACTCATACACATAAAATAAAAATAATAAAAAAGTATATAGCCAGGCATGATGGCACTCACCTTTAATCTGAGCACTTGGGAGGCAGAGGCAGGCAGATCTTTGTGAGTTCAAGGCCATCCTGGTCTACATAGTGAGTTCCAGGACAGGTGGGGCTACAGGGAGATCCTGTCTTAAAAGATCCTGTCTTAAAATAAAAAGAGCAGATAATCAAGATCCTAAAATATAATTAATATAAGTCCAATGTCTTATAATAACAATAATATAAATCTGTATCTATAAGGAATTCTTTGATATACATTAAAATGAGAAAAGGCAATCATCTCACCACCGACACGTGCTGTTTATTTCATAGTTAAAAGACAACATAAAAACCAAATGAGCTAGGGAGGAAGCTCAGTGCTGGTCAAACACATGTGAGGCCCTGAACTCATCTTCAGCACTATATAAAATGTGAATAGAGTGAGTGAAATTGTGTGTTTGTGTGTGTGTTTGTGTGTATGTGTGTGTGTGTGTGTGTGTGGTGTACAAATTATTATTTTGTTAAGATTTTTATTCCTGCTGGATTTAGTATCAGTCGATTTCATACAGTATCAGACTTAGAGACATCGAAAATAATATTTTATTTTTCTCTTCTATTTTAAAAGTGGAATTGATTGCTTACATTAACTAAGTCCTTGTCTTTGAATTATTTTCCTTCCTTCAGCAGGGGCTGCAATTATTTGGATGTAAAGGAAGTGCGAATGACCTAGAGAAAGAATTCAAGTCAGACATTCCAAATATTAATTCTAAGAAATCTGTGCACAGATTTCTACCTCAGAGGACAGTCAACACTTAGGCTTGGATGGACCTATCCATGATGCATGCTCTTTGGGTGGTAACTCCGTAGCTCCTGTCTAACTTTGATTTTCATCTTTTTCAGGTTTGGATTTATTCTTCATAAAGAAGAAGCTGCACTACACAAAATCGATCTTGAAACCATGGCATACATCAAAACAATTAGCCTGAAGGACGCTAAGTGTGTTCCACAGTCCTTGGCATACACCCACCTGGGAGGGTATTATTTCATCGGCTGCAAGTCTGACAGCACCGGGGCATTTCCACCACAGCTAGTGGTGGACAGTGTGACTGACTCAATCATCGGCTTCAATAGTGATGTAACAGGCACACCATATATCTCCCCAGATGGCCACTATCTTGTCAGCGTTAATGATGTGAAGGGTCTTGTGAGAATTCAGTACATCACCATCAGAGGAGAAATCCTAGATGCTTTTGACATACATACCAACCTGCACATATCTGACCTAGCCTTCCAGCCATCCTTCACAGAAGCCCACCAGTACAACATCTATGGCAGCTCAAGCCAACAGACAGATGTGCTCTTTGTAGAGCTCTCCTCTGGGAAGGTCAAGATGATCAAAAGCCTCAAAGAACCTCTCAAGATGGAAGACTGGCCCTGGAGCCAGAAGAACAGGCACATCCAAGGAAGTGGTCTATTTGGACAGTACTTGATGACTCCCTCCAAGGATTCTCTCTTCATCCTGGATGGTCGCCTCAATAAGTTAAACTGTGAGATCACTGAAGTTCAGAAAGGAAATACCATCATTTGGGTTGGAGATGCCTAAGGAGCCCTGTTATCTAATTTCAGAAGGAAGAGTTTTTTTTACAATACATTGCACTTAATCCATACTTAAATTACAGCTTAACTTTCCAAGTTTATATCCTAATCAAACAAAATTCACTTGGTTGGTCCAAATAAGCTAGATTTTTTTTTTTTTTTTACAAAATCATGCACTATAATACTGGCTGATTAGAGACATCTAAGTAAAAATTTAATTAGAAATTTATAGCACTCATAAGAATCCAGTGTATTTTCAACCAATATAATCAGATTTAAAATTCTTTAAAAAAGTAAACCGCAGGGAATTTCAGATGACTTAAGCATCGTTTCACTTTTAGGGTAGTTTGTTTTTTCTCTGTCCTTTTGCTATGCTTAAATCAGAAATAAAGGGTCTCGTGTAAACTTAAAATTCTTAATTCAAAATACTCTGTCCCATCTACTGTTTATAATCTTTTGTGCCTTGAAGGAAATGTCATAGGGAAATAAGGAATGCTAAGAGCTGCATACTGGATACCTTCAACACCTTCATAACTAGAACTGTGTTGTCATCAGAAATGTTTAATATTTTGCACCAAATCCTGCCTTCAGTCACTTGCTTGACCTTCAGTGAAATGTCATTTGAAGGCATAATTTGGCCTTGTGCTGTATTCAGATGAGAAACTATCTGACATTCACTGAACAATGTGCAGCACGATATTGAAAATGGACAGGGAGGGAGAAAAACAGGTAGAGTGACAATGTTCGCAATGCTGTGTACGCATTTTACTTTCATTCACTAGAGTGTATGTTATTACTAATGTAATTTTATCTGGGATTTCAATTGCTTATTTCATTATTCGGAGGATAGATCCTTTTATGTAGCCTGGTGTTGCATAATAATGAATGTTTTCAATTTTGGAAAAGGAGCATTAGTTGTGTCTGCTCTGAGTGGACCACATGTAGGGATACTAACACCAGACAGAGAAAAATGGAACCACTCTGGAGATGTGGTGGCCAGGATTATATCCTAGTCAAACAAAATTTACATTGTTGGTCCAAATAACCTAGTGTTTTTTCAGTAGAGATGGATTGGCCCAACCTGCAGTGGAGAGTGAATGAGAGCTTCTCCCTGCTTTTGCAATTCCTGTGTAACTCATCAAAGAACCTCATCCCTTATCATCTTCCTAAATGGCTTCTAGTCCTACATAATCTTAAAGCATCTTTCCCAACTGCGTGCTGTAGCTGTGAACCCAACTGAATCTTTTGAGACACTGCAGAGAAGTAAAATGATTGCTTCTTCCTTTTTAATAAAGGGGAAATTAGAGGACCAGTAGAAATAGATTAATACCAGTTAGTTGGGTTTAAGAGAATAGTGTGTGTGTTTTGAGAAGCTTTTCTACTTATTTTTCTCTTATCGTTGCTAAAAAGGTGAATGAGATGTTGAAATGACCTCCATTTGCTAAAGGTGATCCAATAAGGTCTTTTTTAAATACAAATTTTACTCAAGTTTAAATTGTGTAAAACCGCATAGAAACCTGGAATTTTATAGTGTGCACTCTCTTATGTGTATATAGCATCCTGAGCTGTGTGGTACAATAGATTTCTCCTTAGCTTAAGGAAACATTAAGGGAGATAGATTTAATAAACAGAAAAATCAGCTCAACATTTTTACTGGTTGAGTCTGCTTTACTCTTTAGTAATTTCCTTCCCTGTGAACATGAACCATGCAGTGTCTGTGAGTTAATGATTTGACGTAAGTCTGTTGCGTACATCCTTCTTTAATGCTCCCATCATGTGGATGCTCTGTCTGCTGTCATTGCTTGATAAAAGAATAAACCTCTTATGTTTTATCCCTTGTGTCCTCAGTAAATGATTTAGTGTGCATGCCTTTTTATACCTCCCCAAGCTTCATATATAATCTGGTGCTCAATATTGTTTTAAAAGTGAAGGTTAGGGAGGGCATAGGAAGGAAATGGAATCGAGGCCAATCAAACAAAGTTTGTCTTTTCAAAAAGTATCCATATTCCCTTCCATTCACTGTCCCTTCATTATTCAGTGTTTATAGCAAAACATATATCCTATGATGTCAGTTTCTTTAGAATCACTCATATATTGAAAAAATGATGTTAGAACAGAACATCAAGAGTAAACTCAAAACCAAGTACTTTTTTTTTCCCATGTCTTTAAGTAGACACACAAATATTCAGATTCTTTTTTCATTATTGAGGTTACCAAGGTTTTCCCTCCATGCTAGACACATGCTGATCATTGAGTCATGCTTCCAGTCTAAGCCAGTTTTTCAAAGAATATTATAATTGTTAATATGCTGACTTGTGAACCTAGAAAAAAACTGATGTCATATCTATGTTGCAGTTATTTCTGATGCAGATGCTTCTTTATTCAAAGATAGAGCAAAGACACCATGCTGTGCATCAACAATATTCTGTACACAGTGCTGAAGGGTGTCTTGCAAATAGCCATCTCAACAATGCTGGAACTGTGCAAAAACTGAAAGCAAAGAGAAAGTAGTATAGCGATGAGAGCCTTCCCTACAAAGAGGCTGTATCCATCACTGAGTCAAGGTAGTAGAAGAAAAAGTGGAGGTAGAGCTATAAAGTGAGTGAGAGGACTAACAGAAGGCCAGGAGGAGCACAGTGGGGAGTCATTGCAGGAAGTGGACAGTTACTGGAAAGGTGATTTAGTTGTGGAAAGAAAGGGCTTATGGTCAGATTTTGAGGAAGAGGCACAGAATGAAAGTCCTCTGAAGAATCTCAACTCCATCAGATGCCCAATGACAGTTCTTTAAAAAAAAAAAGTCAGCAGGGGCTGGGCATAGTGGCACACGCCTTTAGTCCCAGCACTTGGGAGGCAGACACAGGTGAATTTATGTGAGTTCAAGGCCAGCGTGATCTACATAGTGAGTTCTAGGCCAGCTGGGGCTACAGGGAAACCCTGTCTCAAAAAGACCAAAAGAAGAAAAAACAAAAAAACAAAACAAACAAACAAACAAAAACAGCGGAGATGGAAAGAGCACTGGCTGCTCTTGCAGAGTACCTGGGTTCCATTCCAACACACACAAGGTAGCTAACAACCATTGTTGGTAACTCCAGTTCCAGGGGCTCTGATGCCATCTTCTGTCATCCATGGACATTGCATGACACAGATGTACTCACATACATGCAGGCATAACACTCATACACATAAAAATAAATTTTAAAAAATAGAAAAAAACAAAATGAAAGAAAAGAAATCAGGCCTGGGATGGTAAATCTGTAAGGAGCTTCCTAAGTTGACCATCCAGAGTATCCTACAAGGTGTATTCCAGGATAGTGAGTGACCTGTGTCAAGAAACAAAGTGAAAGGCACATAAGAAAGGAATCCTGACTTGACCTCTAGTCTTCAAATGTATGCAAGCACACATAAACAGACACACAGCAACAACAGTAATAATAATAATAATAATAATAATAATTATAAAAATAAAAATAAATTCAAGTGAAAGCAACAGGTAAAATACATTTTAATGCAATGAAAATATAATTGGCAAAAAAAGAGAAATTAGAGAAAAATGTTCAATCAGTGACTAATTTAAGAATGTCAGTTTGTGGTCTTTAATATCTTACAATAAAATTGAAATATAAGCTGAAAAATAACATTTGCTAAGTAATAATATCTGAAATGGAAGCTGAATAAACACAGATCATAAAAAAGGACAAAAGTCCAGACCCCACAAGTCATGTCACTGAGAAAACAGAGAAAGGCATGAGGCAGAGGGAGATTCAGGGGAGAACCAGAAACCCAACAGGGGCTACACCAGAGAGCTATGTCATTGTCAGCAAATCCATGTCACTCTCAGGCTCATCCCAGTCTGGTTAATTATATCCGTGTGAGGCTGACACACTGTAAAAACACAAAATGCAATTCTGAACCTTATGACCTAGTAGACTTCCACTCAAACATTCTTTACAGACTTTTATGAAATAAATTGAATTGAATTTTATATTCAGTAGTTAAGGTTTTTTTTACAGAGTAAAACAATGTGTTTAATTATCTCTGCCAACTTATCATATTACATACATTTTAAAAATGAGAAAAAAGTTGAAGAATAATTTTACTATTCATGGAACTAATATAATAGAGAATAAGATGAAACAAGAATAATTTTACTATTCATGGAAACTAATATAATAGAGAATTATATGGAACCAAAAGTTCCAACTGTAAGAGTTCCTGCATGGCTGTGGCTAATGTCAGCTGTTGGTGTGCTTGTCACCCTGCAGGAAAGGGTGAGGAGAAAGCCACACTTCTCAGAAGTCTGGTTTCATTTTTTTCCAGCCAATCACAACCTATCTTTTATCCTTCCTGACAAATTTCATGGACAGAAATATAATCAGAAAACCATAGTATAGGAATTCTCAACTGCTATGTTAAGTCCTGGTAAATGATCTCATCTTTCTAAAAGACCAAATCCTAAATATAAGGACTCAGAGGCAGTAGGTCGGGGGACACAGGCTGAAGAGCTGCTTATCTCCTTAGGGAGCTCAAGCCAGGGAAAGTTGTGTCCTTCACTGTGATGCAGAAAAGAACTTCAAGATGAGACACAGTAAACCAAAGTTAGTGAGTTTCCTACTCATGCAGGGGACTATATGACAAAAAGACCCAACAAACCCAAGACAGGAATGTGAATTTCCTAGCATTGTACTTAACTGTCTTTACATGACTGGACAAGATACTCTGGCTTTCTAGGCTACCTTCCTCAAAGGATATAATTTACAACAAAACTTAAATTAAAACTTTAAAATTTAAGAAATTTACATGTACAATTATATAAGATGCTGCCAGGCATGCATGGTGGTACACACTTAATGTCAGCAGTTGGAAAACAGAGTCTAGTGGATTTCTGTGAGAACAAAGCCAGCTTGATCAAAATAATGAAGTTCCAGGCCAGGTGGGGCAACAGAGAAATCCTGTCTCAAACACACATACACACACTAACACACACACACACACACACACACACACACACACACACACGGTAGATTACTGTTTTCTTGGCATAGAAAATTTTCTTTTGTAAATGAAATTTTAAGGTGGTTTTATGAGGTACACTATTTAGGTCTAGAGATGGTAAAGGACGGGCAAATGAAGCTCAAGGGTACAAACATTTTGGCCCTAAGTAAGCATACATCATTTGTTTTCAGCAGTCATAGTTGAGGTGTGTCCCAGAAAACACCTTATCTCTATAGGCAATCTTAGCTTTACCAATTTTATGCAAGTTTCTTGATTCTTGATCAGAAGTTGGATTCCATGCTAAGGGCCTTTTTCTTTCTCAGGCACCCTGAACTTTCCCTGTTTTTCTGCCATGCCTTTATCTGTACATAGCAATAACAAGGATCAGATGAAGGACAGTAATATGCACTGTGTTAATTCTATATTTATATTGCAGAGCAAATTTGTGTTATGATCATATCACATTTTATTTTGGACCATTTTATGAAAAACTATAATATACTACAAAGTTGTGTATTTTACTGGAACTAAGCACCTCACTATGTTTTTGTTTGGGTGTAGGGGGGTGCTGTGAGGATTTTAATTTGTGTATAAACAGGAATGAGAACATAATTTATGACACTAAAGAATAAAAATTTAGTATGTAAATATACACCATTAGTGTTTTAGAATACGTAGTCTCTCAAGAAACATAATACTGATTTACATACTGTGTTTTAAATTATAAGATCATAGGGTGAGCTTACAGACTAGTTCCAAATCACAGAATCTCATATCCACTAGCCTATACAACTATATAAAAGTATGAACTGCAGAGAAATAAGAAAAAAAAATCAAGGAATCCCAGTAGCTACTCTTGACTTTGGAGATCATATTAGAACAATAAATAATGGAAATATAGTTACATATGGAACAAGAATAACTACATACTAAAAGAGTGAATAAATACATATACATATTTATTTCTATATACATATAAATCACTTCCCTAATATTTTTCAAAATCACTAATAAATACTTCAAATTGATTAAAATATAATTTCAGTTTAGAAAAGCAATATATAAAATAATCTTTAATTGCAATAATCAGAAACTATTTGTTTTAACCACTTAACAGTAATTAGTGATTATACACAAAAAATTTTAAAAGCACATACATTTAATTATTCACAAATAGCATTTTAAAGAGGTCAAGACCTGCATACTGCACTGACCCTGTTCTTGCAATAACTTGGAAACAACACACTGCAGAAAACACCCGTTTCCTGCTGCACAGATGCAGAAAGAAATGACTCTTCATGAAAGCAGAGAAAGGCACTCCTTACTCAACACAAAGAAAAAGTAGTCTACAAAATCAGGAGCAAGTATGAGGCCTTGGCATGCAGGACCACAAAGTAAAGAAACATCTAATGAGGACAAGGAGATACTCTGTCCTTGGTATTGCACAAGAGAAGGAAAACAAGTTCATAAAGGCCATGCCTAGACTGGATCATCTATTTGGGAAGGCTGGGGACCTTGGACATGGAGATTTCACACTGACTCAAGGTTCTGCCTCACAGACCTCTACCAAGTACCCAAAGAAAGATCAGAGGCAGGGCAGGACACCAGGTAAAACTCACATCCTTTTAGCAAAGTGTGTTGCAGGAAAAAAGGCCTGACACCCTGCACCATCCTCTCTGGCCAAGGGAGGCATCTGTGCATCTGCTTGCCCCCCTGCCCCCCCCCCGCCCCCAACGGATGCACTGTTTCCAAGAGGAGGGAAAGGAGTCACATGAGGAAGGGGGTGCAAACCCTGTGTGGAGAGGATAGCCAGAGCTAGAAGTCACCAAAGAGAGCAGGAAGCGAATAGGAAAAGGAGACAATTTTTTTGATGGAGGAACTGGAAGGCTCACACCTGATAGACTTCAGTGCCAACTTTTGTTGACCTATGGGTACTTTTAGAAGAAAAGTTTATTTTCCTCCCATTTCGTTCTCTATTTAAATCTTTCAGTATCAAAGTTGTCACTTTTAAAGAGCATATGTCTGTCTCCAATCTTACTATTCCTGTGTTAGACTTGGGTTTTTAATATATTTACATTAAAGAGATAATTTTCAATCACCTACTTTTCTTTTATTCTTGGTAATCATGAAAAGTCACTTGTCCAAATATTTTGTCTACATTGTTGTTGAACTCGTTACATATAGTCATTCAACATATTGGAAATTAAAGCAGGAGGTTGGATAGTCAAGCTACGCTGAACTGAGCAACAGATAGCCTTAAATCAGCAAGAGGCTTCAAAACCATTCAGATTCTTGTTTAAGGGGAGTTTCTGACAACACAAATATATATTTAATTCTTACATAATTTCTATTTGTGTAGCATACACAAATGATACGAAATAATAATTACGATCACACAACCCTGTTGGTGAATTTGTATCTATGTTGTTTTGTACAGGTCTCCTGTCATGATTTCCTGTGTTTCTCATTTGTGTCTTTATTTTGAATTGAGTATTGAGAAAAAATGCTCCTAGAAAAGCCCTACCTATATTGAAGGTTCTGCAAGGCTGATTGACTGATTTTCATGATTGCAGAGACTTGGAATGATTTATATCAAACATTAAATTATCTTGAACTATTTTTAATTCCTTACTGACCAATTTGAACTTACCTCCTTCTGATATAATATCCTTTAAACTACCAGGTGAAGCCTTTGGAATATTAACTTCACAGACAACTACCTTCCACCAGCCTAAAAGCTAAAGGTCAGATAATCCTGCCTACTTGATGTTCCCCTCAATTAATTTTTAAAATGTGCAGAATATAATTTTGTTGTTGTTGCTCTTGTTCTGAGATTGTAAAAATTATGACACTGCTTCCGTGTTGAAACATGTCAGTAAGGCCACAGTTAATTGTATTTGGATCTGCATAAATTCATTCTTATTCTTTCTGAAGCGAGAGCTGTTTTAAAATTGATTGC
Organism: Nannospalax galili; assembly: GCF_000622305.1. Taxonomy (NCBI): domain Eukaryota; kingdom Metazoa; phylum Chordata; class Mammalia; order Rodentia; family Spalacidae; genus Nannospalax; species Nannospalax galili. Next base: position 6,598,963 of record NW_008347042.1, read on the forward strand.
ATTCCTGAGTGATGTTTTCATCATTTAAAAATCATCCTTGTAGTTGTTGCTCTAGAGCTTACTGTCTACCTTATCTTCTTAGAATCTAAAGCAGAGCTCTACTAACTCAATGCTCCTCTACACAGAGAAGTCTTTCTCTATGATCCCAATCTATCTTCATTTGAGCTGTTTTGTAGAAAAGTGTGATAATTATTACCTTATGTCATCTAGAAAAACAGAAGAGATAAAAATTAAATATATCTTTGTGTGTCATAAAATCCTCTTGTTTGTATCTGAATGGTTTTGTAGTCAGTCTTCTGCTAATTTCAGGTTATCAGTTGCTCATTTCTGTGAAGATTGACTCCTCATCATTCTGTTTTAATTTTAATTTAAGTATATTACCTGACTATATGTGATAGGTTTAACAACAAATTTCTCAAATTATTTACACAGTGATTTTTGTATCACTGTAAAGAACAACAACAACAAAAAGCATAACATTAATGCCCTTAAAAATTGCGGGCTGGCAGAATGCTTCAGTGAGTAAGGACGCTTGCTGCCAAACGTGGTAATTTAAGTTTGATCCCTGGGATTCACATACAGTGCCCACAGAGTTCAGAAGAGGGTTTTGGATTCTTCTGGAACTGGAGATATAGATGGTTGCTAGCCATCATGTGGGTGCTGGCAATCGAACCTGGGTCCTCTGCCAGAGCAGTCAGTAATCTTAACTGCTGAGCCATCTCTCCAGCCCCCAATATTCCTTTTTGTTTAAGATTCCTTTTCTCATTTTTATTGAAATAGAATTGACAACATTATACATATATTTCAAGTGTACAATGTGAGGTTTTCATATACGTGTACATTGTGGAATAACGACACACAGTTAAGCTAATTAACATATTCATCACCTCATAGTTACCATTGTTTTCTCTATCTCTCCTCTCTTTCTTTATTTCTTTACCTATTCCTCTTTTCCTCTCTACTCTCCCTCTCTGCGAGTGAGAACATTTAAATTTCTGGTAAATTTTAATGATACAGTACGCCACTGTTAGTGATTATTCTCATTTCTGTGTATCAAATCTACAGAACTTTTTTAAAGTGAAACTACTCTTTGACTGATAGCTCCCCATTCTTCCTGATCCCAGTCCTTGGCAAACACGGTACATCCTTCTGCACCCAAGTTGACTACTAGGGATTCCACTTAGGAATGAGATCTTGTTCTTTGTCTTTGGCCTTTTGACTTAACCCAATCCTTCAGGTGCACCTATGTTGCTGGAATGAGATTTTCTCCTGTTCTGGGGATGAATAATTTCTTTTTTAAAAAAATATTTTATTTCTTTAGTTTTGTTTGACTGTATTGCCTGTATGTATGTAAGTGTACCCAAGTCATGCAGTACCTGTGTTGGATCCCCTGGAACTGGAGTTATGGATGGTTGTTAGTCACCATATGGGTGCTGGGAATTGAACAAGGTTCCTCTGCAAGAACAGTCAATGCTCTTACCTGCTGAGCCATCTCTCCAGCCCTTATATATCTCTCCACCTCTCTTATACAGAGGTGCCTGTGTATATGTATTCTCTTTATTCAGCATGTCCATTCATCTAATGAAATTTTTTGTTTTTATTTATTTATTTTTTAAATAAATAATTTATTGAGAATTTCATACATGCATATAACGTGGTTTGATCAAATCCATGCACACTTCCTCCCCTCCAACTCCTCCCATATCTCCCCATCACTTTTTTTTCTAATAAAGTCATGTACTCATTCTGCTTCTTTAATTTTTTAATGGGACTTTTGGCTACTCTAACATGCCCCCTTCTGAAGAAGTAACCCTAAGATTTAAGGATTAGATAAAAACTCTCAAATATTTTTGACATTTTTAGCCTTTGGAATGGAGTAGGTTGCTAAGAGGCCCAAGGACATTGAATTTAAGCCAAGAAACTGGCTATTTTTCTTTGGGGTCTTTTTAGCCTAACTGCCTAGCCAATTCCTACCTCCTATTCTTATCGTACCATCCTCTAAAGAGATTACCCAAATTGCCAGTATGGAATTGTTCTGGCTTCTTCCATGTTGAACAAGGATGCAGGGTGTGTAACTGGAGTACTCCTTCAGTGGGTCTATCTGAAAGACTCCCAAATTGCATAACTCTTATCTCAAGGAGGAAAAAAAGTTTGAATCATGAATAGGAGATGTGAAGAAGAAGTAAAGGAAGAGTAATTAACATTACAAGTTCTAGACAGGGAACTAGAAAAAAATTAGAACAGGGCAATTTTCAAATGTTCATATGAGAGTCCATTGAAGTTTTTTAACAAGGGCTTCCAAAAGCATCCTTCTATTGGGTCCCTCCTCATTTTTCTTTTGTCTTCCAAGGCTGGACTCCAGTGTGACAGATTCAGGTTTGCTTTAAAGTATTTTGATAGCTGTTGGAGTGGTTAAAATCAGTGTCAGTTCCCTCTCAAAGGCTTTGAGATAACTGAGGGGTTGCTGAAGTATATGTATACCCTGAGGGTATGCACACTGGAAAGCCTTTACCAATCATGGATCATGCCTTCTCTTCTTAGCCTTCCCTAGATTGTATTCTTTAGCCCTCCCCAAATGCAGGAGGCCATGTGTGATTAGGGTCAAATTATATTCAGTTGCTGGGAAGAGTGGTTGGACAAAGTGGTGAGGTCCAATGACCCTGTTTGGCCCTCCTTTAATGAATCAGCACAACCATCAACAAGCCTGATCATGACGTTGTTTAGAGATCAGGCTCAGCTGAAGCCGTGATGATGGTAGTTATTTCATGAAGACAGGACTGCTGTATAGCATCATCTTATTTAAAAGGACCTGGAATTTAAAAGGATTTGTTGCTAGGATCCACATATGAGGGAGAACATATGCTGTTTGGTTTGTTTTTGTTGAGTCTGTGTAACTTCACTTAGTATAACAGTTTCTAGATCCATCCATTTACCTGCAAATTTCATTATTTAATTTTTCTTTACTCTGAATAGAGCTCCATTGTTTAAATATACCACATTTTTGCTAACTACTTGTCAGTTGAGGGGCACTTAGATTGCTTCCATCTCTTAGCTATTGTGAAAAGAGCAGCAACAAACATGGTTGCACAAGTGTCTCTACAATAGGATGAGTCATTTGAGTATATGCCAAGGAGTGGTATAACTGGGTCAATGGTAGGTTCATTTTTAGTTTTTTAAGAATTATCCACACTGTTTTCCATAGAGGTTGCACAAGTTTGCAATCCCACTGCAGTGACTGCACGTTCCCCTTTCTCCACATCCTCACTAGCATTTGGTATCACTTGTTCTCTTGATCCTAGCCAGTCTGATTGGGGTAAGGTGATACCCTAGGGTGGTTTTAATTTGCATTTCCCTAATTACTAAGGATGTTGAACACTTTTTGCAATGTTTCATAGCCATCTTTATTTCTTCCTTTGAGAACTCTCTGTTTAGATCTTTAGGCCATCTTTTTATTGGGTCATTTAGTTTCTCAACTCTTTGTTTTTTGAGTTATTTATATATTCTGGATGTTAAACGCCTGTCAGATGTGTCACTGGTAAAGATTTTTTCCCATTTTGTGGGTTTTCTCTTCACTTTTTTGATTGTTTCTTTTGCTGTACAGAAGCTTTTTAGTTTAATGAGGTCCCACTTGTTGGTTGCTGACCTTAATTCCTGAGCAACTACTGATTTAGAAAATCCTTTCCTACACTTATATCTTGTAAGTTACTGCCAATATTTTCTTCTAATAATTTCAGTGTTTCCTGTTTCACATTGAGGTCTTTGATCCAATTGGAGTTGACTATTGTGCAAGGTGAAAGATAACGATCTAGTTTCATTCTTCTACATGTAGAGATCCAGTTTTGCCAGCACCAGTTGTTGAAGATGCTGTCTTTCCTCCGCTGTGTGTTTTTGGCACGTTTGTCAAATATCAGGTGGCTGAAATTGCGTGTACTCAGGTTTGGATCTTCAATAATGTTCCTGTTTTGGGGCTAGTACCATGCTGTTTTTATGACTATGGCTCTGTAGTATACATTGAGATCTGGAGACTATAGCTCTGTAGTACATGTTGAGATCTGGTATAGCAATGCCCACAGCAGTGCTCTTTGTCCTCAGGGTTGCTTTGGCTGTCTGGGGTCTTTTGTGCTTCCCTATGAATTAAGGATTTTTTTTTTTCTAATTGTATGAAGTATGTCATGGAGATTTTGATTGGAGTTGTATTGAATCTATATATTGCTTTTGGTAGGATGTTCATTTTCACAATATTAATTCTTCCAATCCATGAGCATGGGAGGTCCTTCCATCGCCTGGTGTTTTCCTCAATCTCTCTAATGTTTTAAAATTTTCATTGTAGAGAACTTTGGTGTCTTTGGTCAGATTTATTCTAAGATATTTTTTTCAACTATTGTGAATGGGAGCATTTCCCTATATTCTCTCTCCAACTGCTTATTATTGGTATATAGAAAGGCTACTGATTTTTGTAGATTGATTTTATAACCTGCCACTATACTGAAAGTGTTGATCAGTTTTAGGACTTTTCTGGTGGAACTTTTGTCATCTCTTAGGTATAGTATCATATCATCTGCAAAAAGTGATAGTTTGACTTCTTCTTTTCCACTTAGTAGTCCTTTAATTTCCTCTCCTGTTTTATTGCTCTAGAAGGAGTTTCAAGCACTATGTTGAAAAGGAGTGGAAATAGTGAACATCCTTGTCTGGTTCCTGATTTTAATGGGAATGCTTCCAGTTTTTTACATTTAGAATGATGCTGGCTGTGGGTTTGTTGTATATAGCTTTAGTAATGTTGAGGTATGTTCCCTCCAGCCCAATTCCCACTAGGACTTTGAACATATAAGCATGCTGAATTTTGTCAAAAGCCTTTTTTGCATCTATTGAAATGACAATGTGGGTTTTGACTTTGAGTACATTTATATGATTAATGACATTTATTTAGTTGCAGATGGTGAACCATCCATGCATCTCTGGGATAAGGCCTACTTGATCGTGGTGAATGATCTTTTTGATGTGTGTCTGTATGTGGTTTGCAAGTATTTTGTTAAGAATTTTTGCATCTATGTCCATTAAGGATATGGGTCTATAATTTTCTTTTTTAGTTGTATCTTTACCCTTTTTGGGTATTAGAGTGATTCTGGCTTCATAGAAGGAATTTGGGAGTTCTCCCTCTGTTTCTATATTTTTGAATAATTTAAGTAGTTTTGTTTGGAGGTTTTCTTTAAATGTCTGGTGGAATTCTGCTGTAAATCCATCTGGGTCTAGGCTTATTTTGGTTGGAAGGCTTTTTATTACTGTTTCAATTTCCTCACACGTTATGGGTCTGTTTAAACTGTTGATCTCTTATTTGTTTAACTTTGGTGGTTCCTGTGATTTTAGATATCCATCCATTTCTTTTAGATTTTCAAATTTGGTAGCATATAGGTTTTTAAATTATTCCCTTATAATGATCTGAAATGTAAAAACCGGAATGGGAATGCTTCCAGTTTACATTCCAGCTGGGTGTTTGTTGTGATGTTTCCCTTTTCATCTCTGATTTTGTTGATTTGGATTTGCTCTTTCTTTTGGTTAACTGGGCTAAAGGTCTGTAGATCTCGTTTAGCTTTTCAAAGAACCAGCTCTTAGATTCATTGAGTTTTTGTAGTGCTTTCTTTGTTTCTATTTCGTTAATATCTGTTCTGTTTCTTTTTTATTTCTTCTCTTCTACTGGGTTTGGGTTTCATTTGTTTTTGTCTTTCCAGCGTTGCAGTGTTAGGTCATTTATTTGAGCTCTTTCTAATTTTTTAATGTAGGCATTTAGAGCTATGAACTTCCCTCCTAGGACTGATTTTAAAGTGTCCTAAAGGTTTTGTTGTGTTGTATAGTCCTTCTCGGTGAATTCCAGGAATTCTTTTATTTCTTTCTTAATTTCTCCTTTGACGCACTCATTGTTTAGCAGTGTGTTTTTCAATCACCATGACTTTGTGTAGTGACTAGGGCTTCATCCAGTGTTGATTTTGAGTATTATTGAGTTGTCTGATAGAATGCGTGAAATTATTTCAATATTTTTGTTTTTGTTGAGTTTTGTTTTGTGGACCAATATGTGATCAATTTTTTAAAAAGTTCCATGGGCTGCTGAGTAGAAAGTGTATTCTTTGGTGCTTGAGTGGAATATTTGAAAGATGTCTGTTAGGTCCATTTGGTGTATGCTATCATTTAATTCAGACATCTTTAATGGAGACAGTGGGGTACTGAAGTCCCTTACTGTTACTGACCTGGGGTTAATCTGTATGTGAAAGTCCTGTACTGTTGTTTTTATGAATTTGGGTGTGCCAGGGTTTGGTGAATATATGTTAACAACTGTAATGTATTCTTGCTTAAATGTTCCTTTGATCAGAATGAAGTGACCCTCTTTATCTCTTTTTATTAGTTTTACTTTGAAGTCCATTTTGTCAGATGTTAGAATTGCAACCCCTGCTTGTTTCTTAGTGCCATTTTCTTGGAATATTCTTTTCCATCCTTTACCTTAAGGTAGTGCCTGTCCTTGAAGATGAGATGGATTTCTTACAGACAGGAAAGGGATGGATTTTGTTTCTTAATCCATTCAACTAGCCTGTGTCTTTCGACTGGGGAGTCCAGTCTGTTGATATTTAAAGTTATTATTGAAAGATGCGTATTGGTTGCCATCATTTTGCTTGCTGTTTGTATGCTCTAATTTTGTGGTTCCACAATTATACTTTCATTTAATTTCTTTCGTTGCCCCTGGGGTATAGCTGTTCCTTGCCTGCTCTCTATATTGCTTCAGGTATTCTTTGAAGGGCTGGTTTTGTGGACATGTATTCTTTCAGGCTTTTCGTGTCATGGAACATTTTTCTTTCCCCTCAACTATAATAGATATTTTTGCTGGGTAAAGTATTCTGGGCTGGCATCTGTTGTCATGTAGAACTGGAAATACCTTGGTCCAGGCTTTTCTGGCTTTCATAGTTTGCATTGATAAGTCAGCTGTAATTCTGATAGGCTTTTCTTTATAGGTGACTTGTTTTCTTTTGCTGCTTTAAGTATTCTCTCTTTGTTCTGTACATTTATTGTTTTCACTATGATATGTCATGGGGAGTTTCTTTTATGATCCTGTCTATTTGGTGTTCTATGTGCTTCCTGTGCTTATATGGGGATGTGTGGCCCAAATTCTCTCTGGGTCCCCTGCATGATCAGACAAACCATATAATATATTTTATGTGAGCTTATTAACTTACAAAGGAATGAGTATGCAGTACCTAGCCCAGCGCTGCTGTGACTCAGAGCCTACCTTATCAGACCGTGCCATGCCCATAGCCCCGCTAGCATTTGCTCATGCCTCCAGGGCCAGTGATCTCACCCCAGGTCCACAGGGAGTTGGTCCATTCTGTCTTTGAGTTGCTGCAAGTTTCCTACACCATCACGCTCTACCAGAAGCTCCTGGCTTCTATCCCAAGATGGCTCCTGGCTCCCCTTCCTAGTTCCCACTCTGTGTCAGGCCCCGCCCATTGGAAGTACCAGCCAATAGGGAGACAGGATGTCTTTCCCTAGTTTCTGGAAATTGTCTTCTACAATCCTGTTTAAGATCTGGTCAACGCCAGAAGTGGGCACTCTCTGGTGGTCTGCTGTCATCAGAGCCACCACACCTCTTTCTTTAGTCTTAAATCATAGTTTACATTGGTTATTTGAACAATGAATAATGGCTGACTTCTTTGTCAATTAATTGTTGCTGAACCCTCTAGCAGGTAGTCTTGTGTCTGTTTTTTACTTCTTTGCTTGTTCTCACTTTTCCTGTTTATTTTCATCTGACACAGTTTTGGTCAAGAATGCAACATTAGATGGGATAGTGCAGCAGTTGTGCATACTGTGCTACCATCACGTGCGTGGTTATCTGCTACTGCCTTGTTTAAGAGAACTAAACTATTGAACATACAACGTGAACCAACTGATATGAAACTTCTGATGTCACTCTTCAAAGAGCATGCACTAAGACTGTGCACAATAGGTCTGGAATACTACTAGTTTTGACAGGCCTTTTTTTTGACTGTCTGATCACTCTTTTAAGCTATCAGAATCTGTCAGCATTATATCCAGCTGCTAGGCTCTGCTACATGCTGAGAGAACATGCTATCGTTTTAAAGAACATCCTGGGAAGTAAACTGGTTCACAGTTTTCTCCAAACACATCAACCTGTTCCATTAAGGTAGTTTTGAGGTTTTTCTTTAGGGGTTTACTTGACATACTTTCCTACTTTATGTAAAATTAGACAGGACATAGTGGCCCAACTATTAGAGTAGCAAATAGCTTCATAAGTTTAACTGGTCAAGACTATAGTGTTGAAGGACCCACCTTTCCAGTTTCACTGGTCAATCACCTGGTCATAGGAGCACCCCTAGAAAGGCAGGGCTACCTTAAGTCATGATAAATAGATGGGTGGAATACCTAGTACATTAATGCCTGGAATCCTACCTCCTAGCACAGACTTCTTGACCCAATGACAGAGATGTCTCTGTAAGTCTTCCTGCTTTTCTGAATTCTTCAGAAAAGTATAATCTCTCCTTTTCTTCTTCATATTCCTTTTCTAAACATGGTTTCTTTATTTCTTTGGGCTGTCCCTAGCTTCTTGTATTTCTTTACTTTTCCTCTAAAGCTTCCTTCTTCCAGCCATGGGGCTGTCAGTCAGCCCTGTGTGTGACCCCCACACAGGCTCTAAACCAGTATGGCTTCATGACTTTCTTTCCTTCTCCCCACCATTCTCCTCCTCAAGGCAGCTGCCAAGATTACCAGCTCACCTGCCATGAGGATTTTTCTTTAAAATTCTAATAAAATTGTCTTAAAGCTTCCATCTGGGTCCTTTCTTAAGTTCTTTCATTAAAGAGACTAAGACTGTTTTAGGGGACACTCTTACTCCCTGTTTCACACCTATTAATTCTAGTGTTTGGCAGGCAGAGGCAGGCAGATTCTGTGAGACTGAGAGCAGCCTGCTCTACATAGCAAGTTTCAGGGCAACTGGAGCTACAAGGATACCCTGTGTCAAAAAAACAACTAACAAAAAAGAAATTATACATTTAATTTTAATTTTCTGTGAAAAGCTGTATACAATTTTTAGTCTTTAAAATATTTCTAAATCTTTCTTTAAGGTTTTCAAAAGTTTTTTTTGTTGTTGTTTTTTGTTTTTGTTTTTGTTTTTGTTTTTTCTTTTTAATAGAGTCTCCTTGTAGCCCCAGCTGTCCTGGAACTCACTATGTAGACCAGGCTGGACTTGAACTCACAAATTTCTGCCTGACTCTGCCTCCCAAGTGCTGGATTTAAAGGCTTGTGGCACCTTGCCATGCCTTCAAAAGTATTATCTTACTACATTCTTTTAAATTGTAAGCATTATGCACAACTATATTACTTTAAGTATAGAAAAAAATATGCATTATACAGAAGGTGGTGTTGATAGAGTATCAATAAGCCCCATTAATTAACTGGTCCAGACTATGAAAATGTCTAGTCTATCTGTTGGAAGACCCATTTTTCCAGTCTCACTGGTCAATTTCCTGGGGATAGAACCACTCCCAGGAAGGCAGGCTATGCTAAGTAGATGGGTAGAATATCTGGTGTGTTGATTAAGTAGTGAATATTTCTGCCTGGAACTAGCTCAGGTCCCCACAGAACTTCCAGACCAGCCACAGCCATGTAGGTCTCTGCAAGTCTGTCTGCTTTCCTGAACTCTTCAGGAAAGCGTAATTTCTCCTTTTCTTCTTCATGCCTTTCTTACTAAACATACTTTCTTTAAGGCTTTGGGCTGCCCCTAGTATCTCGTATTTCTTTACTTTTTCTCTAAAGCTTCCTTCTCCCAGCCATGTGGCTGCCAGTCAGCCATGTGTCTAACACCTTGTCCCCTCCATTCTCCTCCTCAAGGAAACTGCCAAGGTTACTAGCTTGCCTACTCTGAGGATTTATCTTTAAAATATAGTAAAACTGTAAAAGCTTAATTCAGCTGATTTAGAACTTTTTGAGTCTGGGCAGTCTTTCCCTGTGGTCCCAAACTCTGTAACAATATTATCGTGGACAAAAGGGACAGTCAGAATATCGTGAGTGAGACTAAGAACCCTCTAGGGGACCCTTTTTCTCCCCATTTCAGTATGAAAAAAGTACTATGGGAAGTAAAATTTACATGTTTGGAAAGCTATGAGGGCAGTCAGTGGACACCATAATATAGTCAATTTAAAATTTAGATTTCGATAATACTACAAAAGATTTAAATAAGCCTTTCTGACAAAGGCCTGGGGTGTAGTCTGACTAATAATAAGACATGTCCTCCTTTGGGTTCTAACTGTAGCCTTGTAGTGCTGAATGTGCCCAACCAGGCTCCATCCTTGCTTAGTACCAGGAATATAGCCTCAGAAGGAATTCCTTTTCCCTTTTATTTTCCGACATAGTCTCACTAGGTAGCCCATGCTGCTGTCCATGAAAAAGCATAACTGTCACCTCAAAGGGGATAAGAGATAGTTTATTCTGGAACAAAAATATGATTGACCATTACCCAGGGACACAGATTCAGATTATCCCAAATTCAATGTTCCAGCATGGATGCAGTTTCAAGAAGTTTTTATAGTAACAGAACAAACAGAAGTCATAAATCAAAACCCTTTTCCTAATACATTAGTGGAAACGTTAAGTAGGCAGATACAGCAGTAGAGAAATCATTTCCATTGGCTTAGATGCTATCTGATGACAGCCTTTGGGTTAGTGGAAGTATTTCTTTGTTAAGTTAATATATTCTGTATTGGGCAAGGAGTGGGAGTTTAGCTATTTACAGGCTAAACAAGGCCCAAGATAAGTTGTAAATAGGCTAGGGATCTGCAACATTCCAAACACTCCACAGTTACTGAAGTGCTTGTTAATCAATTGGTCAGTCTTGCAGGGAGTATAGTCCAAGGGGCAGAATTTTTTGATAACTTTTGTCCATACTGTCTTTGAACTTGCAGTAATATTCTTGTCTTTACCTCCTGAATTATGTCATGCTAAGGCAGAATTAATTGTGGAATTCTTTAAATAGCAATCAACTTCCTGCTTGCTACAGCAGTGCTAAATGATGCACTTGTGGGCTAGGATATGCTGAAGCTCACTTGGAGGACAGAGCACATAGCCGCAGCTGAATGACTGGGCCTCGCCTGACAGGACAGGCAGAGCAGAACTTCCAGAACACCAGTATCTCCAACACTCAAGTCTGCTGTTCCCTTCCAGTGTGAGTGTTACTCAAAACAAAACAAAAAAAGTCTTCACCTTTCCTTTTAGAGCAGAGCCCAGGTGCTTTGACTAAAACAAGTAGGGCCATAAAAGTAAAGGACTCCAAAATTAGCTTCAAAATCTGACTACTTGAAATAGAGTAAAGAAAAGCAAGCTATGGACAGTCTTCAAAACGAAGTTTTCATTTTAAGCAACAAAATGGAGACTGGTAGATCCCTGCAGCAACAAAGTAAATTCTAGGCCAACTGTTATTGCCATAGAGAATCAGATAGAAAGAGGGCTGGAAAGACCACTCCAGGTGTCAGAAGAAGTATAAAGTTAAGCCTCAAAAACTACCTTTGCAGAGGGGCAAGGATTCAATTTGAACAGATTTTAGAACACTTAACTCCCCAGGGTACTGTTACAATACCCAAAGAAGCCAGCAATCAGTGCAGCTTAATGGCTGGGTCTCATACCTACAGAGAAAAACAACTTAACAAAGAATTTTTGGTAAAAGAATAACCAAAAAGAATTCTGCTCACTAATCTCATTCTATTGTGACTATGAACTGCTCTGGTTGTACCCACTGAGCAATGATGCTAAAGGCTTCATGGTTGGCAGGGACTCTGTTTCACCATCAATGTTCAATAAAATCTCTAAAAAACAAACATTCATTAAGAAGCTCTGTTGAATTGTGGATTTGCCACACTGTGATGCAATATGCCTCATATTTAATACAAAAGGAAAAGCGAAAATGTAAGAGAAAAAGAAAATATAATTTGTAAGATGGAAAAAGTGAGCTACCAAACTACTCATGAGAGGGTCCAATTCCAGTCATGTGAGGAGACTGTGAAGCAGGCCTTGCATTTACTGCTTCAGAAACAGAAGCAAATAAATCTAAAATAAGCAAAAGATGGTATTATAGAAATAGAAGAGCATATCAGATGCTAAAAGCTTTTGCAATGTGATGGTAATTAAGAACTCTGGAACAGGAAAATCCTGGAGTTAGAAATGGGAAAATCAACAGGAATCTTCCCCTGCCCACTGTGGTTATCTAGTATAGAAGTCTTTGTTTTCAAAGTTATCACATTCCAGTAACATTTACCCAGTATAGTAATCTTTGTTTTCCAAGGCTTTCACATTTGTTACCTTTGCATTTCTGTTTGAAGCCTTATGTTATCTTAATTACCATGTATATACTATACACTTTTTGCTTGCATTCCTCAGATACGAATATAACCCCCCCCAAAAAAAAAAACTTGAACAAGGGGTCAGTATCACTACTATGAAATTAAACTCTCCTCACCTGCCTGGCTATTGGTCTCTGATTATTTCTGTAACAAAGGAATAGCCATGTCTTATCAAAAACAGATATCACTAAAACCAAAAGATAGCAATGTAAAAGGAAACAAACTGAGAGCTTAGAATGGGAAAGCTGAGTGATGGGAAAGAATAAGACATTAGAGGAGATTTGATCTGACAAAGATAGCACCAGGGAACTTGAGAATGGGTAACCAACTGAATGGGATACACAATGATGGTGCCATAGAAAGGCCAAGCAGAAAGAGAAAGAAAACAGAAACCTCAAGCAAAAGTGGGCTGTCCCTATGCACAACAAAACACGCATGATGGAAGTAAAGGGAGAGGGAGAAAATTGAAGCCATAGTGCCCGCAAATGTCCCTAATGTTAAGGGAAACATTAGCCTGCATATTCAAGAAGCTGAAAGGGCTCAAACTCTGTAAATACCAATATGTTCACAATCACACCCAGCAGAACAAGACTGTTAGAGGCCAATGTCAGGGGCTGGAGATATGGCTCAGTGGGAAAAGTGCTTGCTATACCAGGGAGAAGACTGGAATTTGGATCTCCATCACCCACATAAATGCTGGGCTTGTAATCCCAACCCTCGGGAAGCAGAAACGAGATCCTTAGAGCATGCTGGCTAGCTCTACAAGCTGAAAGATGATCTCCTTTTTCAGTCAGACTCTGCCTCAATATCAGGTGGAGAGCTAATGAGGAACACTGACACCAACCACACAGTTGCATACACAAATGTGTGCACATCTTCTCACTCACCTCCACCCTTACACATGACATATACACGTGCCCTCATCACATACAAACACACACACACACATACACACACATACACACACACAAGCCCTGCCAGAGAAAAATCATAGCAACAAAAAAAAAATGAAGTTTTCAATTACAGAAATGAACATGTAATCACAAACAGCAGAGATTCAGAAACCATAGGAAGACATTCTGAAATGGCCGAAAGAATGTCACTGAAAACAAAGAATTTTGTCCATGGAAAAACCATCTTTCAAAAAGCAAAGAAGACTAATCTGTTTCTGAGCAATAGAGCTGAATGCATTGCTTGAGACAAGACTAAAAGCTCAAAAGAAAATTTAGAGTCTAAAATTGTGTGACCTCAGAAGTTGGAATCTATATGAAAAGAAATTGGCAGCCTCTTACGGTTATTATGGTTTGAATCTGAGATGACCTCACAGGTTCACAGTTCTGAATGCTGTTCTCTAGCTGGTGGCAGTATTTTCAGAGACTGTGGAACCTTCAGGCAGGGACATAGCTGGTAAGAGTAGGTCATTATGTGGCTGGAGATATAGCTCAGTGGTTAAGAATACTGGCTGCCCTTGCAGAGGACCTGGGGTCTATTCCCAACACCCACATGGTGGCTAACAATTTGATTACTAGCACCCACGCTGCTAACAACTGCCCATAACTCCAGTTCCAGGGGATCTAATACCCTCTTCTGACCATCATGGGCATTGCCCTGCACTTACATACATGCAGGCAATAACCCAAACACATGAAATAAAAATATTTTTTAAAAGAGTAGTTCACTATGGGTAGGACTTACATTTTAGCACAGTGCCTGGTTCCTGACCATGGGCATTGCCCTGCACTTACATACATGCAGGCAATAACCCAAACACATGAAATAAAAATATTTTTTAAAAGAGTAGTTCACTATGGGTAGGACTTACATTTTAGCACAGTGCCTGGTTCCTGACACTTTCCATTCTCGCACACTATTTTAGATTGAGACCCTGTGAAACAATGAAGCAAATGAATCTCTCTCCCTTTAAATAGTTGCTATTGTCACCACAATATAAATGTAATTAATGCAATGGTAATTGTGAAATTATAAAAGATTTTAAATATGTATTTTCTATCAATTGATTTGTTTTTATTTATTTTTTGGTTTATTTTATTTTTATTTTGTGTGTATATAGTGCTTGGCCTACATATAAGCAAATGCACCCATTTGTTCAGTGTAGGCAGAGGCCAGAAGAGAACAGTGGATTCACTGGTACTGGAGTTACTAGCCACCAATGTGGTGCTATAAACCCAACCTCGGTCTTCTGAAAAAGTAGCAAGTGCTCTTAACTGCTGAGCTGTGTCTCCAGCCCCTTATTTCACTTTAAAAAATTTTAGAGAGAGGGTCTCATGTGGCCGAGGCTGACCTCTGGTCTCAGCATGCTTTGTAGTGAAGGTTGCCCTTGAACCCCAGAGCCTCCTGTCTCCACTTCCCAAGTGTTGGGATTACAAGCACACTGTGCTGGATAGCTTTAGTATCAACTTGACACACCTGGGTTGAGGGAGCCTCAATTGGGGAATTGCATCCATTGAACTGGACTGTGGCCAGGTCTGTAGGGCATCTTCTTGATTGTTGTGTGATGGTGGAGGGCAAAGCCCACTGTGGGTGGTGCCACCCCTGGGCAGGTGGGCCTATGTTGCATAAGAAAGCAAGCTGAGCAGGGGCCCAGGGAGCAAGCCAGTATGCAGAGTTCCTCCATATCCTGTGCTCTAGCTCCTGCCTCCAGGTTCCTGTCCTGAGTTCCTACCTTGACTCCCTGATGAGCTGTGACCCAGGAGCTGTTACCCTTTCCTGCCCAAGTTGGTATTAGAGTATTTTGTCACAGCAATGGATAAACAAACTAAAACACACACATCACCATATCCAGACTTTTACCCGATTTCAAGACAATTTTATAAACAACACACATTTTATTCTGGTTCACAAAAAGAAAAAAGTTATAATATATTGAAAAAGAAAGGAAAATAGCTGGTAACTGAAATCATTCTTTCATTATAAAAATATTTCAAATTTTAAATATCACAATGGACATGCTTGAAAATCTCCTTAGTAATGCAGTATCTATTGGGAATGCTAAGCTCTCTCCTAAGGGGGGGTGTAACACATCAATGCCAATCCTTGCCATTTCTAGTCATTTTAAAAACATAAGTGTCTTAGTTTTTAAGCTCTCTCCTAAGGGGGGTGTAACACATCAATGCCAATCCTTGCCATTTCTAGTCATTTTAAAATGAATCTTCTAACCTATGAAATAAAACAAAGAAAAAATTGTTCTGTATTAATAGCAGAAATTGAAATTGTCTGTTCTTGCAGGCAACATGATCTAACAGTCAGAAAATCTTAAGAAATACATTAAAATTTATAAAGTAATAGGTGAGCTTAAAAACTAAGACACTTATGTTATTTATATATTAAAAACTATGCTGACACAGTGACACATGTCTGTAATTCTAACACTTGAGAAGCAGAAACAGGTAGATCTCTATGAGATCTAGACCAACCTGGTTTACATAGCTAGGTCTAAGCCATCTGGGACTACATGGAGAAGCTGTGTCAGAAAACAAGAACAACAATAACAACAACAACAAAAAAACCAATTTTATTTACTTGTGCTAAAAATAAAAAATGCAAAATAAAATTAAGACAATACTGTGACTTCAATCACATCAACAAAAAAAAGACACTTAGAAATAAATTTAATTAATGATAAAATTTATCATTTGAAACACAAAACACTTTTTTTCCCACTAAGAAGTCAGTTTCGCCATCTAGTCTACACAGGTTGGGATTCACAATTTTCCTCTCTCAGCCTCCTGAGTGTGGCGCTTAGAAGCATGAGCTAACATTCTACCTCATTGGCATGTTTTGGTTAAAATTAAAAATTTGTGTAAACGGAAAGACATCCTATTAAAAGAATTATCATTTATATTAAGGCTGTCTAAAAAACAGAACTGTTTATTGATTATATATAAATATATATGTATATATTTATTTATTTATTAAATTAGCTTAGAGGATAGAGTCTAAGTAGTCCAAAAATGGCTGCACCACATTGTAGAGGCTGAGCATCCAGAAGTTGCTCAGACCAAGAGGCTGAATATCTCAGCAGTCCCAATATGGCCCTGAAGGTCTGATGGATTCTGGGAGATCAGCTGGTCTTCTGATGAGTTGGTTACTCACTAGTGAGAGTGAAGGCAAGGGACAAAAAAACAGAAGCTCCCTTCTGCCACAGTCTTTTATATCTGCTTCCATCAGAAAGTAATGCCTACATGTATCATGGTTCTTTCAGCTTCAAATGATCTAATCAAGAAGGTCTCTTTCATTTCAGTTAACTTCATATCCAGTCACATTGACACCCAGGATTATCCATCAAAAGTCTACCCCTTGTCAACTTGACACCCAAGTCATGCTTAATTTTCAAATGAAAACAGTGGCAAGGTCAGAATTTCTCCTAACAAGATATAACTATCCCAAGTACAACTCAAACACATTATATATCTTAGAGTAGGTGGTAAGATCTTTGAGGAATGCTTGCATAAACTAAATATGATAATATAGATATCCAGCACTTAGCCACTTAATACTTATCTCAATTTCACATTCAAAAGGGAACAACACAAATATCTGTATAATATATGTGCATATATTCACAAATGTGTTCTTAACCAAATAGGATAAAAATGCTCATATAAATTACAATCCAGGGTTCATGCAACTGGTCACGTGGCCTCAGTTGATAGTCATAACAACCTCTGCAGAAATGCATTCTGTATTTCCTCTACCATCAGCAAGCACCTCTGCAGATCTTGGTTCTTTCCCTGTAAGAGTGACCCATATCTTCATCCCTGAAGGGTCTGGGCCATTTTTTGGCCTGTTTGAATTGGGTTGTTGCAATTTCTCATTGACCCTAATCACAGGACATGGTAGCATCAAAAGATGCCCTAGAGAATCTCCTGCCTTCCAGACATAATCTTTCTTACCTCCATTGTGGAGAACAGTCCAATGTCTCCATGGTAGTCTGGATCAATCACTCCTCCTAATACTGTTATTTCTTTCTTAGTCCATTGACTTAAGTGCATCAGAAGCCCAAAGGGGGACAGGGGATGTCTTACGTTTCAGTTCAATGGAATATTTGTTGTATCTCCTGGCAGAAGCATTTTGCCCCCTCTCTGGAACCAAAACTTCTAGACCAGCAGAGCACTAAGTCACAGGTACAGGAGCAAAAATTTTCCTAGTGTGTCACTAGGGGTGAAATGTGAGTGGAATCCTTTCCACTTCCACCCCTTGATTCCTGAATCCATGAATCCTGGCTATAGGAGAAACAGTACCGTATACTGGACACTGATTCAAAGCATATACTGCCTTCTGGAGGACACTACAAAACCATTGTCTTAGTTCTTTGGCTGTGAAATGAGTTCCCTGGTGAAGCAATGCTGTGCGGAATACCATGACAGTGGATAAGGCATTCTGTAAGTCCCTGGATGGTAGTTTTGGCAGAAGCATTACGTGCAGGAAAGCCAAATCCATAACCAGGATAAGTGTCTATTCATGTAGGGATAAAGTGCTGCCCCCTCTAGGATAAAAGTGGTCCCGTGTAGCCAACCTGCCACCAGGTTGCCAGTTGGTCAACCCAGGGAATAGTGCCATATTAGGGGCTCAGTGTTGTTCTCTGCTGTTGGCAGATATGGCATGCAGCTGCTGTAGCTAGATCAGCCTTGGTGAGTGGGAGTCCATCTTGTGCAGCCCATGCGTAACCTCCATCTTTGCCACCATGGCCACTTTGTTCATGGGCCCATTGAGCAGTGACAGAGATAGCTGGAGAAGAGGCTGACTGTCTAAAGAAACAGTCATCCAAACTACCTGATTATTGAACTAATCCTCTGCTGAAATCACCTTTCGATGAGAATTTACATGAGACACTGTCTTCACAATGATGATCATTTACATGAGACACAAGTATGTTCACATCCTTTGCCCATTTGGAGAGATCTATCCACATACTTCTTCCCCAAATGTCTTTCTCACCAATTTTCCAGTCATGCTCCTTCCAAGTCCCTGGCCATCCAGCAAAACCATTAGGTATAGCCCATGAACCTGTATACAATTGCACTTCAGGTAATTTCTCCTTCCAAGCAAAATGCAGGATGATGTGAATTACCCAAAGTTCTTCCCACTGTGAAGAATTCTTCACTAGTGTCCTTCGGATTGTTCTGGTGATTGTCTGTAGTGCCGCAGCACTTCTGGGTGATGGCTGAATGTCATATTGGGCAGAATCATCTGTAAACCAAGTCCTTGTCTTCTCTTCCTCAGTTAACTGATCATAGGGAACACACCATGAATCCATGGGTTTATGCTTGAGAACAGGAGGCACTGTAACAGGAATAGGAACCATAGGCATTTGGAAAATTTCATGTAACTTGCTTGTGTCCTCAGGGCCTGCTTAGGCCTGATATATCACTTTCATTTGATAATGGATTATTGTTGTGTGCTCCCTAATTTATGGCTTGGGGGAGCATCAGATAACACCCAGCTCATGATGGGCAGCTCAGGTTGCATGGAGGACTTGGTGGCCCATGGCCAAACATTTTGTTTCCACTAAGGCCCGATAACAGGCTAAGAGCTGTCTTTCAAAGGAAGAATGGTTGGATTCAGATGAAGGTAGAGTTTTATTCCAAAATCCTAATCATCTCTGCTGTGATTCCCCTATGGGGGCCTTCCAGAGACTCCAAACGGCATCTCTATTTGCCACTGAAACCTCAAGCACCATTGGGTCCACTGGATCATATGGCTCAAGGGGCAGAGCAGCCTGCACAGCAACTTAGACCTGTTGAAGAGCCTTTTCATGTTCCAGGCCCCAGTCAACACTAGCTGCCTTCCAAAATATGGCAAGATATATGATATATGGGTCTTAGTAAAAGATACAGATGAGGAATGTGCTGCCTCCAAAATCCAGAGGCCCACTAAGTGTTAAATTTCTTTCTTGGTGTAGGGCGGGGCCAAGTGCAACAACTTACCCTTCACCTTTGAAGGAATGTCTCCACATGCTCCACACCACTGAACTAGAAATTTCACTGAGGTAGAAGGCCCTTGAATTTTAGTTGGATTTATTTCCCATTCTCTCACATGCATATGCTTTACCAACAAGTCCAGACTGGTAGCTAACTCCTGCTAGCTGGATTTAATCAGAATGAATATAGTGGGCCAGTATGATATTTTGTGCAAGAGTCAGGATCAAGATCTCTTCAAACTAAGTTATGGCACAAGTCTAGAGATGTAACATAGCTTTGAGGTAGGACAGTAAAGGTATACTGTTGGCCTTGCCAGATGAAAGCAAATTGCTTCTGGTGGTCCTTATGAACCAGTATTGAGAAGAAAGCATTTGCCAGATCAATAACTACATATCAGGTACCAAGAGATGTATTAATCTGCTTAAGTAAGGAAACGACTTCTGGTACAGTAGCTGCAACTGGGGTCACTACTTGATTGAGGTTTTGATAGTCAAGTGTCATTCTCCATGATCCATCTGTCTTTTGCACAGACCAAACAGGAGAGTTAAAGGGAGATGTGGTGTGAATCAGCACCCCTGCATCTTTGAAATCCTTGATGGTGGCACTAATTTCTGTAGTCCCTCAAGGGAATTTGATATTGTTTTGGTTCATTATTTTCCTTGGTAGAGACAATGGCAATGGTTTCCATTTGGCCTTTCCAAACATAATAACTTTCACTCCACAAGTCAGAGAACCAATGTGGGGATTCTCCCAGTTTCTAAGTATATCTTTCCCAATTATACATTCTGAGACTAAGGAAACCACAGGTTGAGTTCAGGAACCCGTTGGACCCACTGTGAGTCAGACCAGCCAAAACTCCATTTATCACCTGACCTCCATAAGCCCACAATGCTTTTTAGGGTCTCCTGGAATCCGTGTGAACTCAGAACCAGTATCCAATAGGCCTCAGAAAGTCTTGGGGCTGGAGAGATGTCTCAGTGGTTAAGAACACTGACTGTTCTTACAGAAGATATGGGTTCGAATCCTAGCATCCACATGGCAGCTAACAACTGTCCATAACTCCAGTTCCAGGGGATCCGGCAGCCTCTTCTGTCCTCTGCAGGCATGAGATGGGTGCACTTACCTACATGCAGACTTTACACGAATACACATAAAAAAAAATAATAATAATAATGTATTTTTTAAAAAAAGAAAGTCTGATTATTTCCTTTTTTCCAATGTACTGCTACCCTAGTAAAAGGTTGCAGGTCCCTCTGAGAAAAGATGGGAGAAAGGCGAATAGCATAACTCTTTGGTATTGTGACAAGGTCCTTCCTCAAGGGAACCTGGCCTTCCCTTCATTCAAGGGGCTCTGGGTCTGTAAACCATCTTAAGTCTGGAAACTGGGTGACTGGATAGGATTCTCTATTTCTATGACCAAATATCGACTTTCTGTCATTTGTTCTAGAGTTTTTTTGCTTGTACAGATCAAATAAAAACTTAGTAGGCTTCTTATGTATTTGGTCCCTGGAAACACCATTATTGATTAGCCAATACCAAAGGTTCATACAGGTCATACCATTATAAGCAGATTTTTCTTTGCTGCCCATTTCGATAAGTATGTTCACCTTGCCTTTGGTAATTCAATACTACTACCTAATCCCTGCTCCCTACTCTGAGGTCCTGTTAAACCTATTACATTTGCATTTAATTGATGCATCTCCAACTCTAAGATTTGGCATAAGGAAAAGAACAAAAATAATGCTCTTCAAATGTGCTGGTCCTGCAAAATCATTGAAAATCATCCAAAATCATTGAAAGGCATGTCATCTGGACTCTCCCATTGTGGAGGATTCGGTTTTATACTGTGAATCTACTTAAAGATGCCAATTTTCCTGAGCCTTACAATTCCTTCAGTAGGCCATCTTTTGATAAATACCTCAGCCAACCAATCAAATAAATTTTTAACACCACTTTTAACTGTTTAAGCTTCCAGTCAAGTGGACACCCAGGGTTAGTTATCACACTATTATCTAGGAAAATACTCAGCAAGTTGCTGTACCAATTCAGTGCGATACCTACCAAAATCACAGCTCAAACTTGTTAGATACACTCATTAAATCTTGTATAACATGAAGTTTGACTTATATATTAGTCAAATATCAATGAAATCCTTGAAATATGTTCATGAATGTATGGCAAAATGTTTCTGACAAGTGTTTTTGGGTGACTTCACTGGAATTTTGGAATATTGTACAGTAGTATGTCAACTGTGTGTTTGTACAACACAAAGCAAGGCCAGACTGAATGTCATACACAGACACTTTTCCTCAGCCTGAGTTACAGTCCTAAGTGTGCAAGCTGCAGCTATAAAATTCATAGAAAAAAAGCACAATAAAGCAAATTTTCATGACTCAATTTAGCAGACTATTGTGACAGCAGAATGTTTGTAACACCAGCACCAAAACAAAACAAAAAAATAAAATTTACTACATCAATATAATGAAATATTCCACCTCAAAGAATAACAATATTAAAAACTATAACCCACAAAACCAAAGATACTAGTATCATTCGATGAAGTATTGTTATCTATATGACAGCATAGTTCCAAAATGACTACTCAGTTTATAAATGGTTAAAGATCTCAACAGATGATTCTTCAATGACAGGTCAGTGAACCCCTGGAAAGATGCTAAACATTATTAGCTACCAGGGAAATGGAAGTAATTGGGTTAGTTTCCACTTTTCAACTAGTAACACAATAAAAAGACAGAAAATGAGAAGGATTAAAATGGATGTGGAGAATTTGGAACTACTTTGTACTCGTGGTAAGAATCTAGAAATGCTACAGACAATTTGGAAAAGAGTTCAGAAGTTCTTTACATCATATAATGTAAAGGTTTAACTCTCTGATAATTAAGTCACCCAAAACATAGATGTATAACAAATATGTGCCTAAATGTTCAAAGTGGATTTACTTCTCAAAAATAAAAGTAAGAAAATTTCCAACCTCAAGTATGTGGATAAATATAAGGGCTAAAAACAATATTTCAATAAACAAGCTATCTAATCCTTAAGTAATGGAAAGGAAAGAAGACACAATGAAGTATGGGAAATTAAAAAACCTGTCCTTAGTAATTCTTTGGTCTATTAGACTGAAAATCAGGAAAAGATTAGGATGACAGGCCAGTATCACAACTCACATGTTGTCACTGAAAAGGAAAAGTCCATTTAGCAGCAGAAAATGCATTTCATAAACCATAAATGGAATGTTAGCCAAGAGAAATTCTTCTGGGTCATAAAAATAAACATGGACAAATTAAGAGGGTGAAATCATCTAGCAAGGAATTTGATCATGATAAAATTAATTGAGAAATCAACAGAGAAAACAAAACACATATGTGAAGAATCTACAGCTCAAAAGCAAATCTTAGAGTATGTTTTTAAAAATTTACTGATGTAAACAAAAATAAAGTAGAACATTCAAAATTGGGGAAAACAGGTAAAACCTTGCATTCAGGGAAATTTATAGCACTAAGGCTTGCACTGAAGAAGAAAAACACTCAAATCAAAAGTCTAAAGAAGTATATATCTTGAGAACCTAGCAAAAAGGCAAAATAAACATACTGCAGAAATAAAGTAAATAAGGATACATCTTTAAAGTTGACACTACAAAAGTGGTGCTGGAGAGATGGCTCATCAGCTAAGAGCACTGACTGCTCTTTCAGAGGACCCAAATTCAGAACAAGATAATAGAAAAGAAATAGCAAAATTGGGGGAGGTGATTATTTGATGAAAATAAATGTATAAACCTCCAAAAACTGAGAACGATTAAAAAATGAGAGAAATTAGTAATTAATTATAGACAAATTTATTTAACAATAAACATTGATTAAACACTAAAAAAGAATACTACAAATAACATTATGGTCACAATTTGACAGCCTAGGCAGAATATACCAATCCCGTAAACACAAACTACTGAATATTAGTTAACATGAAATAGTCTGAAGAAATCTATAACTATTAAACAAATTGAATTCATAGTTTAAAGTTCCTGAAACTGCAGACTCTAGCACCTAGGCTCAAATGGTTTCATTAGAGAATAACACCAGCTATTAAAAATTAACATCAATTTTGTACTTTGCCTTCCAGTAAATAAAAGGAAAGCTATTCTAATGGAACCCATTTTGTCAGGGTCCAGAATCATCCTTAGATTAAAGCCAAGTGCAAGGAAAAACACTGTAACACAATAACAACACCTGCAGCTAGAAAGTCATGTAAGATGAGACCTCACATTGACTCTTCCACCACTGACTCCTCCACCAAGTTTCGGGAGCAAGGTTCACATGTCAGCATGTGGGACTTCCAGTCAGCAGAACCATGACTAAACATCGCTCTCTCTCTGTCTCAATCTCTGTTTCTCTATCTATCCCTGTCTCTGTCTTTGTCTCTCTGTCTCTGTTTCTTTCTCTGTTTTTCTCTCTCTGTCCTTCTCTCTGTCTCTGTCTCTGACCCTCATTCTCTCTTTCTCTTTGTGTGTTTGTGTGTGTGTTTGTGTGTTTTAAGGCACTCATTTTGTGTTACTTGTTAAAGCAGCCTTAGGAAACCAATATAGCAAGATAAGCTAAGGAATTATTTTATGAAGAATAAAAAATTAAAAAAACAATTAATGAACTAGTCTGTGAAGAACAGAGTCATGAAGTTGTTATAATGATTATAGTAAAGATATCTCAGAGCTGTGACTCTAATGTAGCTGAAGTCATATGTGTTTATTGGGCATTTGAAATGTGAGTCGTGGGATTGAAGATCTGAATTTTACTTTATTTATTTATATATTTATTTATTTATTTTTCAGAACTCACTACGTAGACAAGGCTGGCCTTGAACTCATAGAGATCTGCCTGCC
>NW_008347042.1:6623649-6673806 GCF_000622305.1 Nannospalax galili
TTACAATAAAGCAAAGCTAGCATCTGAATTTTAAATTAATTGAACGTTTAGTTTTAACTGAATTAAGTTCATGTCTACCATATTAGACAGCATTAACTTGTCAAATTTCTAGTGTGAAAGCCTTTAATTTAGCAGAAATAATCTTTCACTTGTACCATGTATACTGCATGATTTCTAATTCACAGGTCTATTCTTAACACAATCTGTGGAATCCTGACTAAGCCATTATCTCTGGAAATGCAAATTTGTCTTTATTGTAAAAGAATTAGGATTTTAAGGCCCTGCTTTTTTATGTATTCTCTTGGTTACTGGTATTGTTAAAGCACGTTTGTCTGCTCTGTTGCCTAGTGTACTGCTGCGCTCCCTCTCAGTTGGTTCATATAGATAATATTTTATCAAAACAAATCAAATTGTAGCCCAAGGTACTGAAGTACAAAACTTATTGTACAGAATCTATGTCTGTTACAAGAGGCACTTTTCAGAACCAGCTGATTGAATTATCAGTGGTGTCAAAGCTCCTTCTCTACACAACCACCAGCTCCCGAGAGGCTGACAAGCAGTGGGTGGCAACAGCTGTCTGACAAGATAGATTGCAGTGCTGGCCTCAAGTGATGGGATTATGAGGGAAAACATTCATGAGATCAAATTAGTGGCATTGTCAAGGTATTTAAAACCACAGGCACATTTTCCCAGTATTACCTGTTTTATAAGAGTTAAAAAGTCGCAGCACCAACATTCTTTGTTACACAGACTAGAACAAGCAATCTGGCAGTGTGGAAGTTTCTTGAGATTTAGTCCAATTACGTTAAAACATGCATTCCTATTGTCTACTTCCAGGAACACAGACCAACTGCTGAAATTTTTCTGTTGTTCTCAGGTTATCAATTCAGTGAGTGACAAATGAAAAATGAATATTTGGAAATGGTAACATAACTTTTTAACCCCATCCTCTTGACTGGTTGCATTTGTGTTCTGCATCAATGCTGATATAGACACTGGATACTGAGGTCCTGTGAGTGAGATGTCACTGTCCCTTTTACCATAGTAAATCGTCCCCCATTTTACTTTGGAAATGAATGAGCATTGTTATTAGCAACTTGACTTTTCAAGCTGCTTCCTTGGCTACTCCGTTTCCTGTGCTGTTTTGTTTCATTGACTCACTTAAAGGGATCTTTATTAAGGAGCTATTTCAAGATTCTGCTCTAGATGCTGGATATACATGGAGTAAAAATGCAGAACCCAAAAAAACAGGCCTGGGGCAAAAGAGATGACTCACCAGTTAAGAGTGCACATACTAGGGGGCTGGAGAGATGGCTCCATGGTTAAGAGCACTGGCTGCTCTCACAGAGGACCCGGGTTTCAATTCCAGTATCCACATGGCAGCTAACAGCCATCTGTAACTCCAGTCCCAGGGGATCCAATGCCCTCTCTGTTCTCTTTGGGCACTGCACAACACTGGCGCATTTACACACATGCAGACAATACACTCATACACATAAAATAAAAATCTATCAATAAAGAATTTTTTTTTAAATGGTGCACATACTAGTCTTGCAGAGGACCTGAGTTTAGTTCTCAGTAACCATTGCAGGCACCTGCCAGCTGGCTATGACTCCAGTTCCAGAGGATCTGACATCTGTTTCTGGCCTCTGTGGCTTCTGCATTCATGATGATATGTAGATACACATAATTAAAAACAAAATTGAAAAACAGGCCAAGACCTTGCTTTAGGGACTTATTTTACAGAGTTAAGAGAACCAGGGAGGCTAATTTTCTTGTTATTTTTCTTTCCTAATTCTTTCACTTTTAGGACCCTTTACCTCCAACATCACTCTCCATGATTCCAAAAGCTGTCCTCAGTCAGTTGCCATGTCTGTTTATTGTGCTGTGTTGTTTTTCCTATCATCCTTCTTCCATTTTAATTGTGGCGGTTCTCTATAACAGTGTTCAGGTCTCCCTGGGGAAGAGGATCCAAGAGATGCACATGTGTATACAAATATACCAAAGCATGAGTAGAGGATGGCATGGCATTTCACAAGGAAGACAGAATGTTTTCTGCATAGCTAGCAATGAGCTCTTCATCAAACTGAATCTGCTGTCAATTTTAATTCACTAAACATATTGTGAGTGAAAATCTCATATCTTAGTCCATTAAAAACCATTAAATAATCACAGCTTTCCACCTTATGTTGAGCTTCAAAAAATAGTAAGACAAATTTCACTACAAATAATTTGATCATATAGGTTACATTAAAAATTTTGTGTTTAACAGATCCATTGAAAAATGCTGCTGGTTGTTAAACACAGGCTGTATAGGTTGTCAAAGAGACTGTTAGACTAATATTCAAATAGTTGTGTAACCCTTGTCATAATTCTATGGATCTGAGTTAAAAGAGCATGTTGTGCTATCTTTATCAGTCTGAGGACGCTGCAGGTAACAAGTGAGGAATGTGCTCACACCTGATTGGCCAGTGTCTCACCTCACCCTATGGTCACATGGGAGATAGGACTACCTGGTACTGAAGAAACATACGGACTACTTCAAGTCTCCTGTGTTCTCTGATGACTCCAGCCTTGTATATATAGACATTCTCCAACTTACAATGATTTTAACAAAATTTGTGGACTTTACCATGATATAAAAGAGAAATGTCATTAAATATGAACTGAACCTGAAATGCTGATAATTTTCCAGGCTTTGCTAGGTGGTGTGACCCTTGGACGTGACACTGGGTAATAGCTGCAAGTTTAGTATTGTCCCATCATCCATGGAGTGAACAGGGGAACAAGATATAGATACTGAATATCTTATCAAACTATGAAGTTCAGAGGTTAGGTACCTTAAATTTAAGAAAAGTTGAACCTTCAAAAAGGATCCCAAGTGGTTAGTGGGCCTAAATTCACCGTAGGGCTTAGTAGCTATTTGTGATCAGGGGTCACACACCCCATGCTCATGATAGCACCACATACACATACTCACATATGGCTTTTTCATATTCCTGTTTCAGCTGGCAACATCAAAGCTGACCCCACAAAGCTTCACTTTTGCTACTGAGAACAATGAACTATAAATGAGTCATATTTGCAAATATCAACCAATCAGGAACAGGCTTGATTAGCACCTCTCATTTGCATAAGCACCCTTTCAAGATAAAGTATATTTTTAGTTCATTTGCATAACCAGACTGGAGGGTAACTGGGGATAAAGCCTGTCTCCAAGCTGGCTAGCTAGCTGCTTCTTCCAGGTGCAGTTTGAATTTTTGGCTGATGCTGTAAACTTGTATTGCAAGTTTACCAACTTTTTTTAAATTAAAAATTAAGCTTTCTTTTTAAAATTTCATTTATTTATTTTACATGTGTGAGTGTTATGTCTGCATTCTCATGAGTGCACTCGTGTCCTGCCCTGCAGTTCCTATGGAGTTCAGAAGTGAGTGTCGGATCTCCTGGAACTGGAGTTATGGATGATTGTTAATCATCATGTGGGTCCTGAGATTTGAACCCTGGTCTTCTGCAGGAGCAGCCAGTGCTCTAAACTGCTGAGCTATCTCTCCAATGCCGATTTATATTCTAGAGACTATTATCAGTAGACGATTAATATACATTTGGAATTCTTTCTTATGATGGATTTAGCAAGAATATCTGTGTGACTGAATCCAACTGCCTCTGGGTGCATCCTGGGGAACTGGGATGACTCTTAGGTGATTACTGTCTGCAATAAATGAGGATTTTTAAGTTTCAGAAGCCTGTATCTCTGTTTCATCTGAATACCTTCACTAGACTGATTTCCATATGTATAGCTTAGGTGAATCTCTAAGAAAACTATAATCCATTTAGGGAAAATCTCAGTGGAAGAAACCCAGGGCAATAAAGGAAATGGAGGCAGGGAAGAGAAGAGTAACACTTGATTGGACTGATTACCTTCTGAGACTCAGACATTAAGACATATCTCAGCAAGCAGGACTCCCAGTGGTGTGTGAAGACTGTGTTCTCATTTTGAAGGGTTCTGTTCATTAGAGTACATTAGAATTTCAGAAAGAAAGAGTTGTTACCTCTCCCTTGTTACTGCTGGCTGCCCTGAGAAATGAGGCAGCAGAGTTTGTAAGCACCTCATGGAACACCTGTCTGCATTATGATGGGGTGTATGCCTTTAGTCCTAAACCATGAGACAAGAGGCTTGCTGTAACCTTGGGCGCATGTGAAGTAGTAGTGCTGAAAGTCCAAAGGTGAAATCTTCAAATGTTAATCAGAAATATGTTCAAAATGGCATGGTGTAATGCAATGTTTCATAAAATATGACTAAATATGATAAACCTTGCTAATGTGTGGCTGTCTGCCTGCTTTCTGGTTTAAGAGGCCAGGCAAAGTAGAAACCTCAGATCTTTTATATCAGTACTGAGCACAATGGGAAGTTTGAGCTAGTATTGTCTGTCCTGGAGATCTTGGGAAACAGAACTGCTAATGAAGGAAACAGTATATACAAAAACTTGCCACATAGAAATAGCAGCACACACTTACATGGCTTTTTCTTATTTCCAGGCCTCAGTGACACAGTGAATTACAGGCAAAACTGGAATAGAAACACAGGGTGTCAATCTGAAGAGTCCATGCTTTTATGGAATGTGCTGTGGATTGGTAGGTGAAAACAGCCATTGTACCAAAAGCAATCTACAAATACAGTGCAGCCCTCCATCAAAATTCCAATGCAACTCTTTGCAGAAATTGAAAATTGATTTCAAAATTTATATGGAAATACAGTAATCCCAGGATAGCTGGAATAATCTTGAACCATAAAAGATTTGGAGATATCACCATCCCTGTTTTCAATTATAATACAGAGCTATAGTAATAAAAACAGCATGGTCCTGGTATCAAAACAGACACATTAATCAATGAAATAGAATTGAGAACCCAGATTTAAGTCCATGCACCTACAACCATCTGATTTTTGACAAAGAAGCCAAAAATACAGAGGAGAAAAGAGAGCATCTTCAACCAATGGTGCTGGTTATACTGAATAGCTACATGTAGGACAATGAAACTATATCCCTATCTTTCACCCTGCACAAAACTCAACTCCAAGTGGACCGAGGACCTCACACAAGACATGATACACTAAATCTAGTCGATGACAAAGTAAGGATTGCAATGGAACTTATAGGCACAGGAAAGGATTTTATGTAAAGGAAGAATCCCAATAGTGTAGACATTAAGGCCAACAGTTGACAAATGGGATCTCATGAAACTAAAATTATTCTGAACAGAAAAGAATATCATCATTCAAGTGAAGAGGCAGCCCACAGATTGGGAAAAATTCTTTACCAGCTATACATGTGACAATAGGTTGGTATTTAGAATGTACAAAATACTAAAATTAAAAAAAATAAAAACAAACTTTACCATCAAGAAAACAAACATCACAGTTAAGAACTGGGGCATGGAGCTAAGCAAAACATTCTAAAAAGAATATTCAAATTACCAGAGTTGGTTGTTTGATTTTTTAAAAATGTTCAACATCCTTAGTCATGTGGGATATCTAAACTAAAATTACTTTGAAATTTTGTCTTATCCCAGTCAGAGTGGCCAAGATTTGAAAGAAATTACTGACAATTGCTGGTGTGGATAGATGGAAAGAAGAACACATATTCACTGTCAGTGAGAGTGCAAACTAGAGCAGCCACTGTGAAATGTCAGAACAGATGTTCCTAAGAAATCTAAAAATAAATCTATCCCATTCCAGATGCAGCACTCTTGGGCATTATCCCCAAAACCTATATCCTACTAGAGAGATACTGTCTCATCCATGTTCATTGTTGTTCTATTCATAGTAACCAGGAAATATAAACAAATTTGAGTCCACCAATTGATAAACGGTTAATGAAAATATGGTTCATATACACTATCAAATATTATTCAGTTGAAAAAATGAAATTATGGGATTTGTAGGTAAATGAATGGAACTGAAAGTGGTATTTCTAAGTGAGGTAACCCAGAGCCAGAAAGACAAATATTGCACATTTTCTCTTATATGTGGATGCAAGTTTTGAATCTTTAGGTATGTATAAGTTGCAGTATCTGCTGAAGGCAAGAAACTAGTAAGAGGCCACATGGGAGCTTTGAAGGTAAATGGGGTAAAACATTAGAATGGTTAGAATGGGAAATAAGGAATAATGGAAGAAGAAGAGCTGAATAGGTTGGGGGATGGGAGGTCAGATGGGGGGATGGGGATCAGGGTAGAGGAGAACACATGGGGAAGGAGAACTAACACTAAGCACCTTAACCTTTGGTGCTAGGAAGATGTGCTCAGCGTTTAAGGGCACTGACTTCTCTTCCAGAAATTTTAGGTTCAATTTCCAGCACCCAGATGGTGACTAGCAACAATCTGTAACTCCAAGTCCAAGGGATCTGATCCTGTCTTCAGGCTTCCACTAACTTTGTACAACAGGATATGTTAGATAATGTTAGACTGGGATTGACCAAAGCAATGTGAAAATGAAAGAGAGATCTCAAAAGGAGCAGATTGTTCTTTATTAGAACACTAAAGGTGGGAGTGGTTTGGAGCCAAACACATTCTATGCATATATGAATATTAAATAAAATATTTAATAAAAGAATAAGCTGTCATTAATCTCAATGCTGACTTTTCCAACTCTGTAGCATAAGAAAAGAAGGAAGAATTTGCATGTAAAGGAAAATTTCAGTATACTCTGCTGTGTTGTCCTAGCAATAAGGGACTCCTGCCCTCTTGATATTAGTATCAAATGAAAAACTGTAATCAATCTAGAAAGATCATGGCAATCAGGCCTCATGTGCTGAAAAATTATGTTGATGACTTAATGTACTTGTAAGTAGAGAAATAATTTCTCAGTCTGAGGAAACACATGACAGTAAGATAGGCTTTTTTAATAAAAAGGAAAATGATTATTTCTAAGCCTTTCCTGAGGCTTAACAAGGAATGAAATTATTTAAAATTTGATGAAACCATTTCTATAAACTGAGTATAATTTAGGAATATACATGTCAAATCACAAGTAAAAAGGTTGTCTCTGAAGTGGTTACGGTGAATTTCCTATCTTTCCTATGATATTTATTAGTTTCTTTTTTATTCTTCTCATGCACTGGGACTCCTGCCCTTGTGCATGCTGGGCAAGCATTTTGCCTCCAATTCCATCCCCAGCTTTCTTTTTACTTATGAAAAATTTCAAGTCAGGGCTAGTCTTGTACTTGTGATCCTTCTTCAGCAATTGAGATTTCTCCTTGCTGTGTTTGCAATGTCAACTCCAAAGACACAGGCTGAGCCTCTGAAAAAGTCAGCCACTCGGCAGTGTCCACAGTGTTTGGACTCAATGATTCTATGTAATTAAAGTTTGCTGTCCTTTTAAAAGACAATTAATAGCTTGTTGCACGGTACTGATTGAGACCGACCCCATTACTGAAAATTAACAAATAAATCTATGAAGTGGAGTCCCTTTCAGTGCTGGGAAATATCAAAACATTCCTGGCCCACAGAGCTCAGTATTTGTGTGGCACAGACATGAGCAATGGGATAAAAACAACCGAGTCAAGATCCAAAAGTTATTTCCAATGCCAAATGAAGGAGCACACCCTCTTTTGGATCCATGCCCCTGAAGTCCTTTGCAATCAGCCATTTTCCTAATTCCAGAAAAAGCTCCCTTTCCTGACCTGCTCTTGGTAAGTGATGGCCCCTTCAATGCTGGGCCAGAGTGCTGAGGGTGGACAACACCATCTTTTCCAACTGTTTTTTTTTTAACACCACACCTACATTTCTGAAAATAATTCAAGCTTTCCTTAACCTAAATATAGACTTACTTGTTTTGATCAACAATCCAATAATATTGCAAATGAAAGCTGAGTGTCCAAACAAAACCGGAAACTCCAGACACACCTTTGAAGAGACTTTCTCATTTCTCAAATATTGGAATACTTAAATGGCAACTCCAAAATATATTAATTGATTTTCTTTTACACTTCATTTGTTTTTATTTTTATGGGTATGAGTGTTATGCCTACATATATGTAAGTGCACCCACTTGTGCAGTGCCTCTGGAGGTTAGAAGAGGGCACTGGATTCCCTGAATTGGTTGTTAACTGCCATGTGGATGCTGAGATTTGAAACCAGGTTCTCTACAAGAGCAGCCAGCCAGTGTTCTTAATCAGTGAGCCATCTCTACAGTTTTCTTATTATTGGTTTTGCTGAAATTACAAATCACAGAAGTTTCAAGATAATTCATATCCACTCTTGTGCTTGCACTCACAGCTGTGCCACACCAAATCCAAGTTTTTTTTTTTTTTTTTTTTTTTTTTTTTTTTTTTAAAAAAATTTTTTAAGGGGAAAGCGGTAAGTGTTGCTCCATAGTATTGCATTGGGATTTCCCTTACAGAGTTACCTTTTATTTCTTTTTAAAGAGAGCTCTTGCCTTTTCCTCCATCATCAGGATTCAGTGCTAGCCCCTTGCCTACTACCTTCCCCTCTTCTATTCTGTTTACTATCTTTCTTCACTATCTAAGGCTTAGTCCCTTATAGAGACAATTCTATAAAACATACTGATAAATCTAATCATAAAATCTCTGGAAGTTATACACATTTCTGAAGTTAAACCTTAATGGGTTGGGTAATGGATCATGATTACCAGAGAGTGTCAAGCCCTACTGTCTGGAAATTAAAATATATTTTTATTTTAAAAACTATGTCTTTGCATAGGCAATTAAGATTCTTGAGCTGAGGAACATTTTTCTGTTACCTCATGGGCACTAAATACTGTGAAAAGTCTCCTAATGAGTCAGAAGCACAGGGAGATTTTACACAGAGGTAAACAAAGAGAAACTAATGTAAGACTAGAGACTCAGATATGTGTCCATGAGCTTGGAACACTGGGCAGGAAGGGTTTGCCCTTACAGCTCCTAGGGAGAATACAGCCACATCTTATTTCAGATTTCTAGATTCTGCATGTGTGACAGAATTAATGTATGTCATCAGCCACCAAGTTTCAGATTCTTTGATACAGCACCCAAAGGAAACCAATACACCTTTATTACACATTTACTTAATACTTAACTATGCTAATCACAATGTTATATACAGAGAATGCACATTTAGAAAGCTGAGTTAAAACCTTAGGAAGAGTTTCACTATTCTTAAGAGCCTTTTATAGAAGGAGAGGTATAAAGAATGTCAGTGTGTTGCCTAAAGTCATATATGCCTGATAAGTATTCAAGATGTGTTCTGAGCTTTCGTTTCAGAATCTAAATATATTTTAAAAAGTCTATGTAAGCATGTGTGAAGGATATGTGCAGGTGTGTGCACTCTGTATATGTCAAGGCCAGAGGAGGACATCAGCTCTCCTCAGTCACTCTCAGCCATGTTCCCTTGAGACAGGCTCCCCCACTGATTATAGAGCTTGATATTTTTTGACTAGGTTGGGGAACAGCAAGCCCCAGCGATCCTCCTGTCTCTGCCATATTAGTACTATTTTTTGTACGTGGATCATAGGTCCTAATGCAGAGATTTGTACAGAAAATGCTCTTACACCATGAGCCATCTTTCAAGCCCCACAGCCTACATTTCTTACCACTATGTCATACTGTGTATCAAAACAAGTGCTGTAGAATCGATATAGCCTCTAATCATCAAGCCAAATAATAAAAGAAATCATGTCTTGAATATCATGAAATTCTAGTTTTCCTATCACATGTATAATGCTGGTCAGTTACTTGAGGTTATAAAGTAAGGAGGTGACTGAGATCTTACCTACAGCCTGAACACTAGTCAGCTTTCTAAATGTTTATTTCAGTTGTGACTTGCATTCATCTTGTTGTTTACCTTGGCAGGCCAAGGTTTCTCCAATAAATACTTCCTCTCTCCTTATCTTGTACAAAATTGTAATTTTAGAACAGCAGAAACATCCCTAAAATAAAACAATTGTCTTAATAAATCTTTGCAAATATTTTAACAAGCAGACACAAATATGTTTATAAATTGCTCTCAAGTTAGGCATTCAGAAAGATAAAAAAAAAAAGAAAATTGCACAAGTGTTTGCAGGTTTTATGACTATTGATACAAGAAGATGTTGTGAGTGGTCAAACAAAATGTTTATCATTCCTCCGTTATATAGCATTGCCCTCTTCTTTATGCCAATTTTCTTTTAGTCTATAATTGTATTCTTTTAGTCAATTAGGTTTACCAGGCTTCAGTTTTTAAGAGAATTAGACAAGAATATCATTGAGGATGGAAAGATTTGCTGACATTTGTTCTATGCTTATTTTCCCTTTGGTAATATGGGAAGAAAAAAGTCACATATTTAAAAATAAACATATAAAAAGGAACAGTGTTTTTTGTTTAAGTGTTGTCATAGTGAAATCAAGGACTGTGAGAGCCTCTGTAGGAACTGGGACTCACTAAATAAAAGGCAAACTATTTTAAATATTTTGAAACCAAACTTCATTTTGACAAATCTCTAAGAATCCTGTTTTAGGTTGTAAAGGACTCACTTTTTTATGAGTACATTGCATTTTATACTTACTACTTTCCTCTCTGTTATGTCCCAAATAAAACACTGAGAGAACCTCTGGGGGTTTCTAATGTTTAGACTCATATCAGCCCAGAAGGATGCTTTAACTTCTTTGTTTCCTATTTGTGTTCCTTTTATTTCCATCTTTCATCTTGTTGCTCTAGCTAAGGTTTCAAGGACCTTATTGAGTGGGAACAATTGAGTTTTTCTCCATTTAGCATGGTGTTCACTGTAGGCTTGTCACATGTCACTTTTATTACACCGAGGCATGCTCTGTCCATCCCTAACCTCTCCATGACTTTTTTTCATGAAATGATGTTCAATTTTGTCATTGGTCATTTCTGCATCTATTGAGATGATCATATGATTCCTGACTTTGAGTTTATGTGATGGACAACAACATACTGATTTATATATGTAGAATCATCTCTGCATCTCTAAAATCTCTTAGCTTAGATGAAGTACCTTTTTGATATGATTTTGAATTTGCTTTGCTAGTATTTTATTGAGAACGTTTTGCTTCATAAAGAGTTTGGAAACCTTCCTTTTCTATTTCATGGATTATTTGAGTGGTATTGGTGTTCATTTTTCTTTGAGGTTCTGGGAAAATTCTGCAGTGAATCTATGAGTTCCTGGACTTCATTTAGTTTAGAAAATTTTTATTGCTTTTTCAATCTTTTGTGATTATGAATGTTTTTGAACAATTTCTTCTTGGTTATTTTGGTTATATACTATATATCTATAAATTCAACAATTTCTCTTAGATTTTCCAATTTAGTAGACTGGGTTTTTAAGGTTTATCCTCATGCTTTTCATAATTTCATTGCTGTCTGTGTAATGTCTTACTTTTAACTCTAATTTGCGTACTTTGCACCTCTGTCTTTTGCTTAGATTGGTTAAGGGCTTGTTTATCTTTTCAAAAACTTTATTTTTTCATTGAGTCTTTGTAATTTTTTTTGTTTCTATTTCCATAAGTTTTGCTTTGATTTAATTTCTTCCATATCTACTGGGTTTAGGTTTCATTTGTTCTTATTTTTCTAATTATTTAAGATATATAACTAAGAAATTAAATTTATCACCCTAAAATGTTTTAAATTTAGTCATTTATCACTTATTTATAAACTTTTAATCATATGTAAACTTTTCTCTTTGGACTTCCTTCATTTTGTCCTAAAGATTTAGGTATATTTTGTTTTATTTTCATTCAATTCTACAACTGTGTTCATTTTTTCTTGGTTTCTTCTGCAGCCCTTACATCATTTAATACTCTGCTTCTTAGTCTTTATAAGCTTGTATACTTTCTGTGGTTTTTATTGCTGTAAACAGCTGATTTCATTCCATTGTGATCAAATAAAATAAAGATTTTTTTCCTGCTATCCCTATATTTGATGAGAGTTGCTTTGAGTGTGGTCAATTTTGGATACAGTTATATGGAATACTGTGAAGAATATATAATCTCAATGTTTGGGTGAGATGCTCTGTTGATGTCCCTTGACTTATGAGGCCATTTGGAAGGATACACAATTAATATGCAGAAATCAATAGCCTTATATATTAATAAAAATTACACTGAAAAGGATCTCAGGGAAACAATCCTCTTTACAATAGTCTAAAAGATACATTGGAAGATATCTAACCAATGAAGTGAAAGACCTACACAGTAAAAACTTTTGAACAGTACAGAAAGAAACTGAAGAAGACACTAGAAGATGGAGAGGTCTCCCATGCACATAGATTGGTTAAGAGTAATCTTATAAAAATGACCATCCTACAAAAAAAGCAATCCAGATTCAATGCAATCTCTATAAAAGTTTCATTGTCATTCTTCATAGACATGGGAAAAACAACCTCAAAAATTATAATGCCACACACACACACACACACACACACACACACACACACACACACACACACACACACAAACACACACACATATATAATGCACTGGATCCACCTTTCCTGATTTCAAATTGTACTACACAGCCATCGTGTTTAAAACAACATTGTACTGGTACAAAAACAGACTCACAGATGAATGTAATAAAGTAGATGACATGGACATTAGTTCACAAAAATATAGCTACTTGATTTTTTACAAAGGTAACAAAAATATGCATTGGAGAAAGACAAGACTTTCAACAAATGTTGCTAGGAACATACATTTAAACATACAGTATAATGAAGTGGGATCCTATCTCTGACCCTGTACAAAAGCCTACTCCAAATGGATCAAAGATTTGAGCATAGGATCTGATATTTTGAAACTGATTGAAGATAGGAAATATTATGCCTCAACTTATAGATACAGGTATGGACTTCCTGAATAAGACACTCCTAATAGAGGAATTATGACAAAAATTCACAAGTGGGATCTCATGAAACTTAAATCCTTCTGTACAACAAAGTGAGATGAAGTGAGTGAATAGGAAGACCACATAATGGGAAGAAATATTTGCCAACTATATTTGAGAGAAAGGATTAATGTCTAGAATATATAAAGACCTTAAAAAACTATAAATATCAAGGGAAAAAACTACTTAAAATGGTCTATGCAGGCTGCTAGAGGGGGATGAAAATATCAACGCTCTTATCCTCTAGATCTATGTATACTCAACTTTGATCAGAGAAGCTTCTTTCTGCAGTGAGTTATAGTTAATGCATAGACTAATAAATGGTCAAAGTGTCAAGAATAATTAACACTAAATACTCAGTTATGGATTGGTACAGATGTATCATTTATATCAACCTTTCATCATTCAAGACCCACAGAACTTCATGAAAGAGAGGGTGGATAGAATTTAAGAGCCAGCAGATGGGGAAAGAAGTTGTGAAATGATGACTTCTGTATATACATGGCTGTCATATATATCAACTCACAGTAGCTGTGGTTACCTGCATAAGATCAAGCCGCCCAAATACCAGCATAGATGCAGAGTTGTTTCCAACTTTCCATTTCTCTCAGAGGAGCTTTAGGTGGTTGTTGGCAGTGGAGGGCGAGAGAATCGTTCTCCTTTGGAGACTTGGCTGCCCGTAGCTTGCTCATACCTCAATGGATGACCACAGACCCATGAGCATATGGGTACCATTAATTGGACTCAGGAGATTATTAATAACAATCAAAAGAAAGAGGACATGAAGTTGGGAGGGAACTGGGATGGTGGGCACTAGAGGGACTTGATGGGACATAGTAAGGAATGGATATGATCAACATGCATTGTATAATGAATGAAACTTTCAAAGAACAAAAAAGTATTATTAATATAAAAAATAAGATACTGAAAACAGACACAGGCAATGATTTTACCCAAGTCTAGCATGGTGAACCAATGAGTTTGTTGAGATTACTTATAAGAGCCTGGGCGACTTAAAGGCAGCTGCATCAAAGAATGACCCACATCAACACTGGTGCTGACTCATGAAAACTGCATCTCTGGAGTTCCTTGCTCATCTTGCAGTGAGATTCACTGGAGAGTCTTCTCTATAGCAAGCTTTTACTGCTTTGATAACTTGGAGGAGGTATCTTAGGAATGATGTGATTTCTGAGCTTCCTAAATCTTGTTTCATTAGCTTCTTGAGACTAAAAAGGCTTCACTCTTCTCTAAGAGAGAATGTTTCAGTTCTTCATACAGCAAACCTCTGAAAACTAGTATTGTTTCATTTATGAATATCAATTTTTTTATTAATGTCTGCCAAATATGATGAAAAGTTGAGTTCAGTTAAGTATTTTAGGGATTCTTGATGCAAATATGTTTATTTATACCTAACTCTAATGTAGAGCATTTGCTAAATTATTTCTAATCTGAACTGAAGAATGTTTACACAAGACTTGACTGCAACTTTGAGACAATGAGTTAATATGTTAAAAAGCTTAGCTATATCCTAAATTATTTCAAATTACATAGCTGATATTCATGTTCTTTATAAATCATGATAGTCCTTGCTTCCCTAAATAATGGAATTGAAATACAACTGACCTGCATTTGAAGCACTGGTCAACCCATGACTCTCTAGTTAAACTTCGGTACTTTAAGCAGACATAATCACAAATGGAAAAATAGATCTTGGCATTTTGGAATGAGTTATCCCTTTCAAATATTATCAATATATGGATAGTGTTTTTAAATTTCTATAAGTAGTGTACAGTTTTGAAGAAAACAGAAAAAGAAACATTCAGTACTAATAAATAGTGTCCTGAATGCTATAATTGACACGTAAACAAAATTCTGTGTATGCCATAAAAAAGGCAGTGATGAAAGGCCTTAGAACTCAAGAGCATAGAATGGATTTCTGGGCACTGCCACATGCATTAGTTTGTTTAATCTTTGTCAAACCAATGAGGTAGTTAGTACATTATTAGACATAATCTTTACCACTTTACAAATGAAACATATAATATATATTCCAAATAACAAAGCTTCAAAGCCAGAAACAGTTGAATCTTTTCTGATACCTCATAAAGGGTTTGCTTATACTGCATGTTACCTAGATTGGCTCATCTTTATAATAGAAATTTAAATGAGTAGAATAAAACACTATTTAAAGAGTGAGCAGAATTATTTACCTCTGTGAACACTTACAAGGAACAGACAGTATCCAAGAGAAACAGTCCATCCAGAAGCAGCACTCTAGCAGAGAATAAAAAATGGATGGTATGACTTCTGGATGATCATTATAATGTATCCATCTTGCAAATCACCAATGTGTCTAAAAGAGAGAGCAAAGCCAGCAATCTCCTAGAATCCTATCCATTTTTTCCTGATTTTCCTTTTCCCCTGGCATGTAAGTCAAGCCCTATTAGAGACATGGCATGACTACAGGAATCTGAGGTATGCAGGTCCTATTCTGAGCATCATGCACACACTTCAGGTGCTCATGTTTTTCTCTAAGGGACTACTTGCTTCACAGATGGGAACTTGAGAACACAGGCGAGTAAACTGGTAGCTAAAACCTCTTACACTCATTCTCATACTGGAGAGAAAATCTGTTTTGTTTTTAAACTAAAGTGAACCTGTACAAAAGAACAGACTTGAAAGAAGTGAAATGTACTGATAAAATGTTTATGATTTTTGTAGTCGGCTAGGATTCTAAAAAGTAGTGCTGAAATACAATCAAGATACAGTGTGCTTGAAGGTTAAAGGTGAGTGGACAGTCAATATCCAAATTTACTTTAAGTTACATATTACCAGTGCATTTGACAGAAGGAAAAAGAACTATATGAAGCATATGTAGACGTTTCAGAGAAATACCTTAGCACAGGAACAAAACAGAAAGGTCCATATTTATAAATTTGAGAGGACAAGAAGGGCAGCTTGTGCATGATTTAAACAGTGGCTTTGAGAACTGTTAATGCAGTCTTGTGATAGAAAATAGACTTTCCATTTGGAAGAGAATGAAGTGAGAAAAACTGCATTCAGATTTGAAAGCATTGTGGCTTTCATTGAACATGTGGCACTACAATACGGAAACAAGGATTAGGAGGCTTTTTGGCTTTAATCATAAATATGTCATAGGTGTTTTGAATTGTTGCATAAGTGATTTATGATAACTCTAGATTATATATACACTACAAATACATATATTAGTATATATACATATGACAGGCCCAAAAGGGCCAAACAAATTCAATATTCTGAATAAAATAACATATTGAAACTATATTTTATGAGTTAATAAATGTAATCATGAAGCATAAAGACAGAAATTTTTAAAGTTTAAAGTTAATAATGAGGATTAAAAATATAATACATGATATTTAAATGTAGATTATGACATTTTTTCATTAATAAATACTCTTCATAAGAAAAGAGAGTTCTGTGTTCAAGGAAAAAAGTAACCTAGACACTATAAAGCACCTGAAAACGTTCTCTTGCAAGTGTTTACTATGCATCAAGGAAGAACAAAAAGGGCAACCAAACACATCCTTGAGTTTAGTCATCATAAAATAGAATTTTATATTAAATGTAATCAGTAAATAATATTTTTATGAAAAACGAGAAATGTAACAACACACAGAGTTAAGAAGCCCAGAAATGCCTGGCCTCAGTTGCAGACGTGGCAACTAACACAATGTAAATAAGGTATGCAGCATGGATAATGCTGTGAAAGTGTGGTTTGAACAATGGGGTGAAGGCAAATCTTTCTGCAAGTGAATTTCTTCTAAAAGCTTCTTCCATGTGGAAAGAATAGTTACAACTAGATGTTGAAGCAAGGCTTTAACGGGTGATGCTGGGGGAGAAGAAGAGCTTCTGGTTGACTTAAAGAAGAGAGAAGCATAACTCAGAAGAGAGAAGCATAATTAATGCAGACTTGGTGGCAACCAAAGAAATACATTTTCTCACAGTGCTGTAGGCTGGTATTCAAGCCAGGGTGTCAGCATAACTGGGTTCTGGTGAGGACTCACTTCCTGCCTGTGTTCTCATATGGTAGAGAGCAAGAAAGCAAATTCTCAGTGTGTCTTTGTACAAGGTTATAAATCCCACCAGGAGACTTCACCTGCATGAACTCATCAACACCTGAACCTCAAAACAACAGGCAGATGAGAGCTTGAGCATGGAATTTCAGGTAAGGACACATGATTTAGTGTAAAGTAGTGTTGGGAGCCAAATGACATTTATGGAGAAGTCTTTTGCTTTAGCTCAGAAGGAAGTAGATCCGAATGCTGGGTTTTGTTTGGAGAAGAGACAAGACTCAATTCACATCTCTTCAGAATAATGTGGCATTAGTCTAAAGAACAGACTTGGACAGTAGGTGCAGAACCACCAGTAATTACTTAATTACTTAAGCAAGTAGCTATGACAGAGTGGTTTAAGACACAAGAAAAAAATGGCAGGAACCTAGATGAAAAGGTTCCCAATGGCTCTGCAGGTGAGGTGTGCACTTTTGGAAAAATGAGCTTTCTTCTAAGTAGAAGCAGAAAGATTGAGTTAGCCACAGAGGCCGGAGGCTCTTATAGAACAGGTCTGTAAGAAAATAGCACAGATATTAATTTTGAATTTATTGTTTTGAGGTATTTAGGTGATATATAAAGCTGCAAATGTAAGTTTGTATCTTAATAGACTGAGGGTGTAGCTCAGTGCTAGTGGTTAGCCTGGCATGAGTAAGGCCTGGGTTCCAACACCACAAAATGAAAAAATATCCAAACAAAGAAGAAGAACAACGAAAAGAAAGAAAATATTGACAAACCTTTTCCCTCTTCTCTCAACATTTCAATAAAGTCTGCTGTATTGAATTAATTTTCTTTATAAATAATTAAATTATATAAATATTTTCCAAAGTCCCACATCTCTCCTTATGCTAAGAATAGCAAATTATATTTTCTATCTTTCTATCAGTTTTCTTATCTTTCTTTCAGTTTACCTCTGAAGTTAGAAAAGCATAAATCCATTCTACAGCCAGTGTGGTAGACTGCGATCGGGAAGGACCATGCTTTCACAGCTATCTGCACAGCTGAGGACCAGCGTTCTTGGCCGTCTCTGCACTGCTTCACTAGCTTTCTCTCCCAGCCTCCCCTTAGATCACTTTTTTTTTTTTTTTTTTTTTTTTTTTTTTTTTTTTTACTTTACAGCACAACTTTTTTTTTTTTCATACAGAAGAATTCATTCCAAAGCAATTGACATTGAGACGTTTTCACATGCATTTCTAATCTCTATATACATGACTATCACTGGTCACAGTCACCCACCTTCTGAGCTCCTCGGCATCTGAGCATGAATACAAACTCGTCAGGTAGACAGCCTTCATCTCCCACTAGAGGCTCCATACTCTGCCATCCCTGTCACTGACAACTACGTTGTCAGCACCCTCATCCATTCCCCTATGTCTGCCCTTCTGGTAAATCTAGTCAGCCAGAGGTCCCTGTTCCAGGAGGGTCAGCTGTTCCTCATCTACGGCAATCCATTGTCAGTATTCCTTTGGATAGATTTGGGGTCTGCTGTTCATTTTTCCAGTAGTATGTTGGGTTACTGTCTAGAAGAGCCTTTATCCATCCTGGCCAACAACTCGACTGAAGGTATCGCCTGTCTGGCTTTGTTGTTTGTCGAGTAACTTTTAGTTATGTATATATATGCTCTTATGAAATTATATTGGCCCCTTTAATCTTTGGTTATACTTCCCTTTTGGGTGTTTAAGGACATACAATTGGACCAGATAAACTGCTTTGTTTTTACTCTTGAGGTCGTTAGAGGATCTTTTCCTCAGGGGTCCCATTGGATTGGGAGGAGCTCCTGGCTCCTTTCTTTTACCAGCTCCATCCACCAACAATGGTCGAAATCACTTTTTGACTCAGAGAAGCTACAGGTCTCCCAAAACTCCCATAATTAACCACAGGAAATATTCCAGAAGGCATTCCCTAACCCCCTAATTCTGAAAGCTGAAGCTTTTGAAACTTTTGAGCTCTATTCTTCCTAAAGGTTTTGAAGCAGCTCGCGTTCAACAGTAGTGGCAACGTTCACCTGAGTGCTCTTTGTTGTTCAGCCGCTGTGTGTGATACTTGACTCACAGAGACAACTAAAGCCCCTCTCAGACATCCCACCTCGTAACTGTGGAGTGCAGTGAGAAAGCCCAGAGAAGGAGACCTAAGTGATGTTGAACAAGGGAGTATGTCATGGCAGCTTCAATAGGCCCTATGTCTCTAAGAACGCCTGAGAAGCGGACAGTTAGGAGGAAAATGACGAGAATCCCAGTCAGTAAAAGTGCAGGTGAGGAGACTGACAGGAAAGCTCAGTTCATATTTTTGAATTATAAGAAATTTAAGCTATATTCAGTTCAGAATGTCTATGAGTGGGGCAATAGCAAAGTTAAATAAAAGGCAGCTAATGATTTCAACCATAATGTTTGTAAAATGTGAGAATTGTCATAAGGATATATTTCAGATAGGAATAATTTTAATAGATTTAAATGTATTTCCTATTATTAATATTATTCTGGTTAATAATATTATTCATTATTTTGCATCATTTCTCTCAGAAAATGAAATGATATGCAAATGCTTATGACTAATTCTTACACAAGGAATCTTTTCATGTTTTGCTTTATTTATTGTATTATTTACTTTCTGGTACAAGGTCTCCATGTAGTCTGAGCTAGCCTGATCCTCACTATGTAGACCAAGCTTGCCTCAAAATACTTCTTATTGTCACCCTGTCATACTGAGCACATAAAAGCAGGTTAGATGAAAAAGTAAGGAAAAATGAGTATCAGGCAGAGAGATGAGCATCTGAGGCTCATCTCACAGTGCTTCCTTCTCAACTGAGCACTCTCCTTTGACACTGCAAGGCTAATGGTGACAGTAGCAATGATACTTTCTTCAGTGCCGTAATGACCACAGTTCTAAGAAAAATATCGAAGATATTTTTCATATTTCTTCTTTTTCATATTTCTTCTTCATATAGAAGATGGGCACAAGAGCTAGGGCTGGGAGGAGGAAGTCCCACAGATAATCCAAGTCCTGCTTCCTATTTGTGCAGCCAGACAGTCATTTGTCAAAACCTTTGCCTTAGCCTTCAATGTACAAATTTCAATAAAAAAAGAAGTCTTAACCCGAGGACAACAAATTGTCTTAAATGACAGTTATAAGTATGGAAAACTGAGAAGTTCCACAAAAGAGGTATGAGGTAGCAAGAAATCCACAGTCACATCACAGTAGCTATGAGTCCTCAATATCAGAATGCTACTTTCTGGTTCAATGTCCTAGAAGTTGAGATAGGTTCTTTTGACTGTATCTGAAAATAAAGGGCCAAATCACTTTCTCACATGGGCATAAGTGCTTCCAGCCTCAAATGGCCTTGCTTTCATTATAATATTATTTGCATTGTGGTATTGATCTCTCCTATTTGGTGGTTTTTGTTGGATAGGTGCATCCGCCAAAAGAACCAGCGACTGCTGAATGTCCGAACCCTAAGAGACCCTGT
This sequence comes from Nannospalax galili, assembly GCF_000622305.1. Taxonomy (NCBI): domain Eukaryota; kingdom Metazoa; phylum Chordata; class Mammalia; order Rodentia; family Spalacidae; genus Nannospalax; species Nannospalax galili. Next base: position 6,644,084 of record NW_008347042.1, read on the forward strand.
AGACAGAAGGAGAGGCATTCACCCCTCCCACCCAATCAGTCAGTTTCAATTGCATGAGAGAGAAAGTCTAAGGACAGACAAGGAGGAAGCTGGGGAAGCAGTGGGAAGTTCACCATCTTGGTAGTACTCTGGCTGCGGCCAATCTGAAAAGCTCAGCCTAGAGGCAGGGAAAAAAGCCATGGGTACATGCCTTTGTAAGTAACCCTCTTCTGGATATGGTAAACTCTATGGAAACCCAAATACATCAAATATATTACTGTGTCAGTTTAGTTGGTCAGTTGTAAGGACAGCGTGGCAGGGGGCAGTGTCACAGTGTGCCTCACAGAGGGCCTGGGAGCAGAGAGTGTGTGGAGCGTGGGCCTCCCACAAGAGAATTTGTATTACAAATTGGCATAGTTGACAGGATTCATGGCAGGATATGAAAGCACAACAAATCAGAGGAATTTGGGAAGAGCAATAATGATGTCTCTGATAAGGAGAAAAGCTGAGGCAAAATTGGGGGAGAGGAGAGTGTGGGCAATTCCCATAAAATTACTGGAGTTGGCAGTAGTTCACATGGATTATGCTATGGATAGTGAGACATGTAACAAAAATGAGGCTACCTACGTGGGATGAGTTCAATGGGGGAAATCCTCTGGTAGCCGCCATCTTGTAAATATGGTAAAATAGTGCACTTGCTTGTAGCAGGGACTGAAAAGACTCGGGAAGAGTTGTGGGGAATTCAGTATTAGCCTCAGAACTTTCAAGTAAACCACATGATAGAGAAAGAGATAGAAAGATCTTAACTTGCTTAGGGCTAGGGGACAAAAGAGGAAAGAGAGCCCAGATTAGATGTGTGATACAAGGCTCATCCTGGAACTAAGAGTCCAGGAATCCACGGAAAAGAAAAGATAGCAATGAGAAGGGGAATGACCTAGAAATAAAAATAGCTAAAGATGCCTCTCAGATTCAACCTATAATACAGAGAGAGGAAAAAGTCACATTTTAGCATACTGATAAAAGCTCTAACAATGATCTGATGCAAGGAACTGTAGCCAGAAATAAAAGCAAAACTCCACAATGGAGCTGTTGAAACTAGGAAAGACTTTCAAACAAGCAATAAAGGAACCCCTCACCATGTGGCTTATGAGGATATGGGATGTGGGAGCAAATGATATTAGTTTAAGTCCTTCAGAAGCATTACAGCTGAGTTATATAAGAACCCATCATCCTTGAGACACAGGCTGTTTAACCTACGCCAATACGGTGGGGAGCAGTCCCTAATTGAATGGCTTGTGCAAGGCTCCCATTGTTAGCAGGAGCTGGAGGACCACAGAAGAGGAACAGGAGTTCCTGAGAGAACTGGGTATTAGAAAAGCAATATATGATGCCCAGTTCACTGTGCCAGATAGGACTCAACAGAGATTTCAAGAAAAGCTTAGTTCAACAGGGACTCTGAGAATGGTATGGAACTTTAATGGTTTTGCTAAGCCCCTTAATGGGGCAGGATCTTTATAAAGTAAGGGAGGCTTTGGCAGAGCTCAGTGACTCAAACCAGCATGTAAAACGAATCTGTAAAATAATAGATCAACCTACAAGAGATATAAAAAAGATAAGGCAGAAAAAGAGGTCTGTTTGGGTTACTTGAAGAAAAATGTGACAAGAATTATGTCTAGCCCAAGTTCCTAAAGAAAAAAATTGTCAAGAAACCAAATTCTGTACTAAGGAGTTTCTGGAAGGCTTTAAAACTGGATGAAGAGTTCACAAAAGGCATACAAAGGAGAAAAACTGTCCCAGGGTGGTTAAGGATCCCCAAAGGTTAAATAAGGTACATTTCTCACCTGATAAAGGCTATACTAGGGGTGGAGGCAGTTTTTCTCACCAGGGCCTACTCCAGCAGCCAGGTATGGTCAATGGAGAGGCAGAACGCAAACCCAGGGCCTGCCTGACTCAGGGAACCGACAGATGCAGCAGGGACAAGAGGGACCCTCTGCCTCATCAGCCAAGTGCAAGGTCAGGCAATTTTCACTGGAAATTATTGTATTGTAATTGCTGAAAGAATGGATTGAACATAAATAAAAGAGTTATTGGAGGATCAGGCATCAGAGGAGGGGGTGCCTAAGATCTGAATTTAGAGCAGATTGTTGGGAAGGGAGTAAAGACCAGTTTTAATAACAAGGTTGTATAAATAACTTTAAAGTTAATCCCATTACATAGTTTTTGAATTTTGATCAAAAAAGTGCCATGTCACATACAGAGGAAGATAACAGATTTGACTGTTTAAAAAGGCTAAAGCAGCCCAATATAATTTATGCTTTGGAGCACAACATTTTAACTCTCCATGATTATAGATGCCCATTGTTCATGTTATAACAGCACAGGTTCAATTGGTTGCAGTTCCAGTGCAGATGTAGTTTCTTTTTGGAGGTTTAACTTATAGCATATGCAAACCAGTGTAGTCCCAATGTAGCTAAGAACATATCCTAGAACCTAATAAGGCTGTAATATCAGGAAGGCAAATCTTCACAAATAAGAAATGTTTGCCAAAAGCCAATGAGGAAGAAATGCCTGGATTATATTATTTTTAGTCATTATTACAAACTAGGTTTAGCTAATTGTCTTTTGACCTCTACATCTGATATAACTTTGATGTACTAAATATATTGTAATAAATATTAAAATAATTGAAATATAGTATGCCTCAAAGATGCAAAGATAAGAGATGAAGGAAACCAGCACTTTAATTTAAACTGGAAGAATGAATTTAAATCTTTAGAGGCTCATAATTATGGTAAATGAAATTAAAGTAGGAGAGTTAGAGGACTGTAGAGATGGCACAGACTGTTCTTGCAGAGGACCCTGGTTGAGTTCCCAGAATCTACAAGCAGCTAGTAACTTCAGTTACAAATCATCTGTCACCTTCTTTTGGCCTCTGAAGGCATTGCATGCATATGGTGCACTTACATACATGCAAGCAAAACTTTTATACACATAAAATAAATATAAATAAAATTTTTTTAAAAATTTAGAGAAGTAGTAATCTAATTGGTTTGATCCATTTAACATAAGCCCTTCCTAAAATAGGGGAAAGTCATTTGGGCTTTAAAAAGATTGGTAGATCACTTTTGTCAAATTTCACTGACTGAGAAAAGAAATTACAAAGGCAGTGAAACATTTGGATCTTTTTAAATAAGAAGATTTGAATCTTCTTATATTTAAATGAGATATAGTGTCTACGTAAATAAGTAAATATATCAAAATCATTATTAAAGTGAGAACTTGATGTTATCTTGTAATTTTATTGAAATAAAGATTATCATAGCTTTTATCATTTTGGAATATACTGAGTTACATTTTATGCATCTTTTAAACATAAAAAGATTTAAGAACTATAAAAGCAAAACTTTTTCTTTTAGGTTAGAATAAGTCTTCCTGAACTTAATGACATCATCTGGTTGACTTTGCTTTGAGAAGCCAGACCAGTTGCTGTGCTTGCTACAGTAACTTCAGCAGCCTTTACTGCTCACAGACACTGACAGGCATCTCCCTGATGTCACTGTGTGTAAATCTCTAGCTGGTAGGCTTCCAGGTGCTATTAGTTCTTACCTGAGGAAGTGAGTTGACATCACAAGGATAGGTAGACATATACCTTGCTCCCTGTCCCTTTCCCTGCTTCCTGCCAGGGATCAGAGGGGCTGGTTATAGGCTCAGGGTGTGAGACCAGAGAGCCATAAGAAGAGACTCCCTCCAGTCTTCTTGTGGGCCCTGGTTCCTCTTTTTCCAATCTCAGACATGCTCTCTCTGGTATTAGGCTAAGAACACTTCTCAGAGCCTACCCCTTGCTCCCCAGCACCATTATGTTGTAATCTGTCAGTCTATAGTATAAATAATTCTAATAAAGTCCTTATTCACAATAATCTGTTGATGTCATGATTAACGTGAGATCATGATCAATTCTTTACCTGCAATCTTACTGAAATCAAGATTATCATCACTTTTATCTATTTGGAATATTCCAAGCAAAATTTTAGCCATTTTTTAAGGATAAAAGGATTCAAAAAATATAGATGAACCTTGAATAACCATCAAAATCTACCAATCATTTCTCTGACCCTGGAATTTATTTATGAAGTAAAAACATGGGTATGCAAGAAAGTGTTGCATTAATTACAAAATAGCTGTGTATGTCAGTATTAAAAGATGCTAGACTAATTGATTGCATATTATATGATATCAATTGGAATTTATATATATTTTTAAAAACACTCTCTTGGGGCTGGAGCGATGGCTCAGTGGTTAAGAGCACTGACTGCCTTGCAGATGACTCGGGTTCAATTGCCAGCACCCACATGGTGGTTATGAACCATCCTTAACTCCAGTTCCATGGGAATCCAAAGCCCTCTTCTGACCTCTGCAGCATTGCACAACATGGGTACACTCACATACATGCAGGCAATACACTCATACACATAAAATAAAAATATTCAATAAAATATTTTTTTAAAAACCCCTTTCTTATCTCAGTTCATATTAACAGAAAAATCTATTTAAAAAAATCTACCACTCCTGGGCACATAACTAAAGGACATTTCCTACCACAGAGGCACATTCTCATCCATAGTTTCTCCATTCACAATAGCTAGAACATAGAAACAGTCTAGATACGTACGAACTGATGAGAGGATAATGAAAATGTGAATTTTCATACACAATGGTGTTTTCATTTTCATGTATGATGGAATTTTATATTGCTGTAAATAATGTTGTAGTTGTAATACAGATTAAAAACATTACAGAGAATGAGGTAAACCAAATATTGCATGTTCTCACTCCTATGAGGATTTTAGTTAAGGACATTTAGGTTTGTGTTTCATGTGGAGTAACTAGCTTTAGGAAACTAGAATAAAACCATTTTGGATGGGGTGAAAGGACTTAAGGGAGGACAGGAGGACACAGACGATATGAAAGGGAAAGGGGAAATAGTGGGAAGGGAAGTTTTAGTGGAGAGAGGTAGGAGGGCAGGTCAGAAGAAAGGATTGTTTGTTGCATGTACAACAAACATGGTGCTTGCAAATAACATACAAAAACATACTATGTTATATCTTATGTTTTACATAAAAGAGTTTAACTGGAGTTACCCTACACAGGGGATTATGTTTCTCCCAGAAGCCATGGGTTGCCAAATAAAAAGCTTAGTTCCAGGTGTTGGATACCTTCCCTCCAGTTGTTAGTCAAAGGTGTCCCAGAGTCTCCCAAGACAATACAGATTATTGCCATTGCTCTTGGTTGCTCACTAGCACCTGCAAGCGTCCTCCCTGTTGGCTAGCTTTCAGAGTACTGAAAGGTGTTACATAAGCTGCTGCAGGAAACAAGTCACCAACAATCTTTCCCAGCTGTGAACCTGTGAATTACAATAACATAATAACGAAGAACTTGTCTAAGCAACTTAGATATGCCTTTTTCTTAATCTCACTAGAATGGTGTTAAATATCAAGCATAGATATATTTTATTCAAGGCAGTTTGAGAAAAGCAACCATTTAGTACACCATAGATTTTCTCACACAGCAATTTCTTGAACTGAGGGACAGTGGTAATCTCCCAGGCAAAGTTTATGTAATTTAATAGTTGTGAGTATCAAAAGGTCAAGTGTCATGGTGGTGGATGAGGTGAATGTTCATTTGTACTTCAGTGAAATTTCGGGTTTTAATAGGTAGGAAATAGGAAGCTGAATGTTTTAATGTGGCCTCAGCAGTGAGAAGTTAGGATGTACTCATGTGATAGAGTATTTTTAAAGAGTAATTGATGAGGCAGGAGTGTGAGGGTTATAGTAGACATTATAGAACACTGAGAGTCAGGTAACAGTATGAGGGAATGCCTCAGAAACTTGGGTTTGTCTTAGATGGTATCCAGTCTTGACTAAGACAGAAATTAGACTACAGATGAGAGGTGAGCTCTAAAGCCACAAAAGGAAAAGAATCTGAGCCTATGTAATTGCTAGTGATTCTTCAGCAGCACATAGTTAGAGAGACTAGTAAGTCTCAAGCAAGCCCCGATTTTTGTCTCTGCTGTTTACAATAGACTGTTTACCCTTCTTATAGCCTTACTTCCACCTGTGTTGACTTCATTTTGCAACAGCTTTTCTATTTTAACTCTGCCTGTCTCAAGCTTTTATACTCTATTGTAGGCTTCAGGGCAGACTGTCATTTCTACACTGTTCAGTGTACTATATCCCAGTGACAAAGAGAACATAGAAACTGAAGAAATGAGAACTGATTTTCCCTTCCAAAACATCATAAAAGCATTAGGTTTTATACAGAGCAAAAATAAAAAGGTTGTCTAATTTATTAATTTAAAATTGTATTTTATTTGCATGTATCGATAGAGTAGAAATTTCTTGTTATTAAAGCAACTGATACATATGCTAGAAAAGAAAACTAGAAAGTAGTTGTCTGCAGATACAATTCCTAAGTGAATTTGGGAAGACTGTATAACCCAAATACATGCATGGAGAGTCAAACAATACAAGAAAGATTTCCTTGCAGAATAACTGGATTCCTGTAGATTTATAAAGCACTGTCTTCCTCTCCTTAACTCACTGTCTATAGCCATGAGTAGCACACCACAGTAGGACAGATTTAAACACAGCGTGCTTTTGCCACACAGAATGTGTCACTGCATTTATGATTCCCCCGAACTGCAAGTGTTGTCGTATTAGAGCACTTGTCACTTGAATTTGCTGAAACAATAGCTTTTGCCAGAATTTGCTCTTTGTGAAAACGATTGCCTTTTAGAAGTTCTTGCAAATAGATTTATTAGCTTTCACACTGAATAAACAACTAAGAGCTCACTATGCAGATTGGCCCCAGAAGCTGTTGTTGAGGACATGTTTTCATTTTTTATGGCAACATCCTTTACTTTTATGATCTACTCTCTCTCAAATTGATAAATTGACTTTTGTTTAAAAAAACAAGAAAATGCCATAGGATGAAGCAGATGATTTTCCTGTTTTGTTTTGTATTTTTCCAAATCCCTCTCTAGTAAGGGTTTCCTTGGTTTTAATAAATGCAAACTTTTACTAGAGCAGAAGTTTTTAATGGTAATGCTGCTGGAAATGGGAATTCAGTGGGGATAGACAGAGGTAAGTTCAGGAATTTGTAACAAACAAAAGTTTAAATATCATTTAGAATATGTGGCTTCCCTGTAAAGACTTCTTCTTACTGCATTTTTGTTTAATCTTTTTAGGGTGTTGGTTGGTATTCCTATGAAATTCATAAGCAAATACAAATTTTATGACTTGAGAAATGTTGTTTTAGCCATTAAAATATTGCAAAATTTCATGAAACAAAAATTACTTTAAAATATTGAGAAAACTTTAACGGACAATGAAAGGAGAGAGGAGGTATCAATGAAAACAAGAAGAAAAGGGAACTAGAGGGAGCACCAGAGAGACAGGTGCCAGAACCATAGCAGCTGACTTTCCACACGAAAGAGGAGTGGCCCATCCACTCCACTGAGGACATTTCACACAGGACAAAAATGTAGGTATGTCCAGAGCAGTCACAAATGTGTCCCATTACCACATTTCCTCTTTATGTAAGTAGATCCCACCCCTCTTTACACATCTGTATTTTCTGTAGGGAAAACCAGGAGTCAGGAATCACAGAATTGAGAAGTAGAAATCAGGGAAGAGATTATGCAGCGCCAAGTAGACTTATTAGAGAACAAATGAGTGGGTACCCCCTCTCATGTGGCAAAGGGGCTGGAGGAGGTGGCATCCAATCACAACCCAGGATCCAGAGGAGAGAGTGCCCTCCCATATAGACTCAGTGTTTTTATATTTTTCTCCCTTTGGGGGAGGTTGGGCTGATGTTTTGTCAACTTAGGCAGATGAAGGGTGGGCTTTTGTTTTGTTTTGTTTTTGTTTTATGGTCTTTTTGAGACAAGGTCTCCCTATAGCCCCAACTGGCCTGGAACTCACCATGTAGACCACTCTGGCCTTGAACTCAGAGATCTGCCTTCCTCTGCCTCCTGAGAGCTGGAAAAAGAGGCATGAGCCACCCGCCCCCCCACTGAAGGGTAGGCTTTCTATTGTGAGAAGGATTAGTCATGTAGGACTCAGGTCCACGGATGCTCTATGATTGGGACTGAGTCATGTCAGCAGGGGTCACAGAGTTGGTGTGAGGCACAACCTTCCAGGAAAGCTGCCAAGGAACAGTGACCATGAGAAAAGCATCAGGACTTAAGATTTCTCCATAAGTGCGTGTGGGAGATTCTTCTTCATATCTTACCTTCATGTGTATATCTACCTGCCATTATTTTCTTTTATGGAAAATAGCACATTTAGATACTGCTGGCTAAGAATATACTTTAATTTTTCAAAAATGGGTGCAGTACCTTATGATTATAGTCAGATCCAAAGTTGTGGATTTTGAGGGGGTTTTGCCCCTCTTTATTTTACCATCAAGCTGCAAGATTATAACAAAACATCTTTTTACCTAGATGCTCAATCCTGTCCTCAGAATCTCAGCTAGAGCAGATCAGACTGATGATGGGGGGGGGGATGAAAAGAATAGGGATTCATTCTTAAAGAATTAGGTAAATTTGACTAAATGAAACAATAACCTGGTTTAAACTGCAATTATTTTGCATAAACAGTACCAAAACCTCACATACCTTTAGCATCTACCTTCACATTTCTTTTAAGCACAGATGGGAAAGGAGGAACAGTACAGAAGACACAGGAGCCATTTTCACACATCTTTTCCCCGAGTTTCCTTCCTCAGAGGTGTGAAACAGCAATTCATAGGCTCTTTCCCCACAATAAGCAAATCAAGCATAAGGGAAAAGTTATCTGAAAAATTCATACCTTGTCAACTATTTCTCATGTGTAGAAATTTTTCACATGTATGCAATGGATTTTGCCTTAGGACATATGTTCTTGGGGTATGCAATTGAATAGTAGAAATAATAGCAACAAAATTACTTGACAACAATTTCTATATTATGTTAAGTATTTCATTAAGATTACAATAATCTTTTTTGCTTGTTTTTTAGACAGGATCTCTCTTTATCCCAAAAATGGCCTTGAACTCATTATGCATGTAGACCTGGCTGGCCTCAATCTCACAGAGATTTGCTTCCTCTTCCTCCCTAGTGCTGGAGTGCTAGAATCAAAGAAATAGGCCACCACGCGCAGCTTCCGTTCACAATAACCTTTGATTTACATTCAGTGTCTCCAAGTCAGAGATGATATAGGCATGGAGAGTTAGAATGATTCCTTCACTATCTTAAAACTAGTAAATGACAAACCAGACAGGAAGAATAGTAACAATGATAGAATATCAATAAGCCCCATAAATTAACTGGTCCAGACTATAAAAAAATGTCTAGTCTATCTGTTGGAGGGCCCATTTTTCCAGTCTCACTGGTCAATTACCTGGGGATAGAACCACTACCAGGAGGGCAGGTTATGCTAAATAGATGGGCGGAATACCTGGTGTGCTAATTAAATAGCGAATAATTCTGCCTGGAACTAGCTCAGGTCCCCGCAGAACTTCCAGACCAGCCATAGCCATGTAGGTCTCCGTAAGCCCATCTGCTTTCCTGAACTCTTCAAGAAAGTATAATTTGTCCTTTTCTTCTTCATTCCTTTCTTACTAAACATTCTTTAAGGCTTTGGACTGCCCCTAGGATCTTGTATTTCCTCATTTTTTCTCTAAAGCATCCTTCTCCCAGCCATGTGGCTGCCAGTCAGCCACGTTTCTGACCTCCATGCAGGCTCTAAACCTACATGGCTCCCATGGCTTTCTTTCCTTTTTCCCGCTACTCACCTCCTCAAGCCAGCTGCCAAGGTAACCAGCTTGCCTGCTCTGAGGATTTTTCATTAAGATTAAGATTCTAATAAAATTTTAAAAGCTTCTGTTTGGGTCTATTCTTAAATTCTTCTATGAATGAGACTAAGAACCCTCTAGAGGACCCTCTTTCTCCCCGATTCAACAATATTATGTATATGAAATAAAGAAATTCCATCAGAAAATTGGTTGTACAGTAACTGAATCAGCTGAACAAATAAAACAACACTGAACTAAGCTATGCAAAATAACTTCATTCTTAAACCTAAGGGAAAAATGGGAAAATGCTGGAATTACCATAATGAAGACTGCTCAAAACTGCTCCTGCAGAACAGGAGCTCAGCCTCCAAAGAGCTGGGCCAGCCTGTTTGTAATGGTACTACATGGGCTCAGTGATGGTGGTGCCAGGACAGAGCATGTACCTGGAGTCTGGAAGTGACTTCTGCTCAGTGAAGAGCTATTGTTTAGTTGACAAGAAGAACAAGTACACAAAATACTTCCCAGTTTGCTTTAGACATTCTTCCTTTTGTTGATGCTATTGTCTGAACTGGAAAAGATAGAATGACAAAGATTTCCAATGCTTGTATCTGAGGAGGATAAAGGAGTGCAGTATAGAGTTATGAAGGGCAGGGAGGTGGGCTAGTAGATATTAAATGACCTTAAGATTCAGTTATGCCACTTACGTGTTTTGTAATCAAAGTGAGTTAATAAAACATTTTATTTATAAAATTCTGTAGGATGCATATTAAAAAATTGAGTAAGAAAAAGCAAGCTTCGGGGCTGGAGAGATGGCTCAGAGGTTAACAGCACTGACTGCTCTTGCAGGGGACTTGGGTTTGATTCCCAGCACCCACATGGTGGCTACAAACTGTCTTTAACTCCAGTTCCAGGGAAATCTGAAGTCTTCTTCTGATCTCCATGGTATTGCACGACACAGGTGCACTCACATGCAGGCAATACATTCATACATATAAAATAAAAATAATAAATAAAATATTAAAAAAATAAGAAGCAAGGTTTTTCGTTAACTTACATTATAGAGAAAAAATAATTAGTATTACAATTTTAAGAAAATTCACCATGCTTCTTTGAAGAACTAACACCCAGCGTTGGCTGTCAGGCATCTTCCTTAGGTGTGAGTAGTAAGCCCCAACTGGCCTGGAACTCACTATGTAGACCAGCCTGGCCTTGAACTCAGAGATCTGCCTTCCTCTGCCTCCTGAGTGCTGGAATTAAAGGCATGAGCCACCACCCCCGACTGAAGTGTAGGCTTTGTATTGTGAGAAGGATTAGTTATGTAGGACTCAGGTCCAGGGATGCTCTATGATTGGGACTGAGTCATGTCAGCAGGGGTCACAGAGTTGGTGTGAGACACAACCTTCCAGGAAAGCTGCCAGGGAACAGTGACCATAGAAAAGCATCAGGACTTAAGATTTCTCTTCAAGTGCATGTGGGAGATTCTTCTTCATATCTTACCTTCATGTGTGTTTCTACCTGCCATTATTTTCTTTTATGGAAAATAGCACATTTAGATACTGCTGGCTAAGAGTATACTTTAATTTTTCAAAAATGGGTGCAGTACCTTATGATTACAGCCAGATCCAAAGTTGTGGATTTTGAGGGTTTTTTTCCAGTCTTTATTTTACCATCAAGCTCCAAGATTATAACAATCTATTGAGCAGACATTTCTAAGGTACTGCTGGTTCCTGTTAAGACCCAGGAAAGAAGACTTATATGACTTTCTTATCAAAGTGATAACTCCAGCTCTAGGAGATATGATGCCCTCATCTGACCTCAGGAGGTAACTATAATCATGTGCACACACCCACACACATGTATACAAAAACTTAAATAAATAAATCTAAAAAAAAATCAGTTTAAATGTTAAGAACTAACATTCTATTTAAATCATATAACATGGGCAAAATATTATGCTTAATCTCAATATTATTTTCAAGTATTGCCTAACATATTAGGAAAATGATACTTTGAACCTTTTTCTATTATTGACTGCTCTAGGGTCATAGAGAAAAATACATCAAAACCAAACATCCTGCTTAAATATCACATATATTTGAAATTAATGTGTTTATACAAATAAGATATAAACTACAATTTATGAGCAAATTAGTCAAGTACTTTTCTTAGGCATAGAAGGCATAATATGTTTTAAACATTTACTATCCATAGATTGAGGGGAGGGAAATAACTGATACTCATTAAGCCTTGTATGACTTATTGCAATTGATTAGTGTAATAACCTTATAAAATATATGTTGCTATATTTTTCAAATTAGAATAAAAATTGAGGAATTTTCCAATGTTATCATTATTCTCATTAATTTTCTGAGAAAGGGTCTCACTACATAGCCCTGACTTGCCTGGGACATTCTATGTGGATTAGACTGCCTATGAACTCATGGTGATCCTACCTCTATCACTCAAGTTCTGGAATTACAGGCATGTGCTACCACTTCTGACTCAGTGCTATTATTCTTAAGCGACAGAAACACTTAGTATCAAATCAGTTCTTTCTGGTTTGCCATGCTGTTTTGTTAGATCATATTTTTAAATATTTTCCATATTTCCAATCAATGAATAGTCCTCAGTTGTGTTATTGGTTATTTGCTTTGTTGCTATGACAAAACACCTCACCAAAGCAACTTGAAGGATGAAGGAAAGGCCATTTGTCTCACAGTATGAGGGTGCAGCTCACCATGTAGGAGTCATGGTTGCAGACGTTCCAGTTCCAGAAAGCTGATCACATTACATCAAGAGTCAGGAAGCAGAAAGAAATTAATTCTGGGTCCCAGTTAGTTTGCTCCTTCCTGTACAGTCCAGGACATCTGTCCATGGAATGACTGTGTCCACATTTGGGGTGCGTTTATCCACTTCAAATAAGGCACTCTAGATAGTCCCACACAGATATGCCCGGAAACTTATCTATTTGGTTATTAGTAAATCTTGTCCAGTTGACAATATTGATGATCACATGATCTGAGGTTATTTTCTGTGAGTTAAGCTGTAGAACTAGAAATTTGAGTTTCATTCTTTCTCTGAATGATTGAAAAATCTCAGTTTTTGGAACGATGTATGTTGTATAGATTTGTCCTCCTCCTGGCAAGCTAGACTGGCAAGCTGTGGACCAATGCCATCTTCTTAAGCTGGGATTCACCTGCTTGCCCAATCACTACTGTTTTGCAAGATGCCTGTTTCCTCCAAGGGGCAGGGCCTGCTGCAGACAATGGTCTGTGGAGAGTTTTCCTAGGAAGGAGGGGCTTGTGGTGCCATCCTGAACCAGAGCTACAAATGCAAAGAGGGTACAGTGGCTGGACTTGCTCAAGAACAGAATGGCCTGGCACTTATGGACCTGGGGAGAGACTGCTGGCCCCTGAGGCATGGGAAAAATCTAGCAGTGACTATGGGTAGGCCAAGGGAGTGATCTGGAATGGTAGGCTCTGAGCCTTGGTGCAGAGCCGGGCAGCATAGAGCTGGGTGGTGTGGAGCTGGGTGATGCAGAGCTAGGCATGGGTGTTTGTTTCTTTGTAAGTCACATCCCTCTATCCCCCACAGTAATAATAAATTTGCATAAAGATATGTTATATAGTCTGCCTGATAGCACAAGAGACCCAGAGAGAATTCATGCAACAAAATTGGTGTAGTACAGCCCATATAAAATAATCACATCCTTGGGCATGTGGGTTTGGGGAAGCAGTGCTGTACCCACCACCTCTGTATTGGGTCTGCTGAATTCTGATTCCCAAATCCAGGAGCAGCTGCCAGGAACCAAGGGGAAAGGACAATTTAAACCCATACACTTAATGGGGTTAGCAATAGTCACATGGGTAATACAATAGATTATAAAATCTATAACTACAGAGGGGTCAGCCACACAGTTTTGTGGGCCAGAGCTGGGTGTAAATGTGGGGGTATTATGCAAGCATGTGAAGACTTGTTAAAGGTTATTGAGAGGCTAGAAAATCTTTTGCAGGATTTGGACAGGTACCAAGAGGCAGAGAGGGGGCATGGACAATTTGCATAATAAAAGTTATGCCCCAGGCAGGAGAAGCTGAAAAGGCTACAGAGGTCCTGGCAGATCCAGTTGCAGAGTTTGAGAGAGAAAAATAGCTGGACATTTTAACTCAGAGAAAAAGACAGATAATAGTAAAAAAGGAAATGACCTAAAAATTAAAGTACCTAAACTTCCCCTCAGATTCAACAGTTGATAAAAAAAAAACTGGGGCGGGGGGAAGCTAGCAGTGCTTTAGCAAGGAAAATTCCACAATGGAACTATTAAAACTAGGAAAAATGTAGAAGCAAGCAATCAAAGAGCCCCTAGCCACATGGCTTGTGAGAGTGTGGGACATAGGAGAAAATGACATCAATCTAAGTCCTTTAGAAGCTTCACAGCTGATTTATATAACCACCCATCCTTCCTTGTGATATAGGCTGTTCAACCTAGGCCAGTGAAAGGGGGAGCAGTCCTTAATGGGGTGGCTGGTTGAAGGCATTAAAGATACATGGTCGTCACCAAGGGAGACTAACTAACATGATTAGCAGGGGCTGGAGGACTATAAAGGAGGGGCAGGCATTACTGAGAGAGGTAGGTATGAGACAATCAATATATAATGTCCAGTTCACTAGGCCAGATAAGACTGTGTTCACCAGAGATATGAAGGAAAGCTTAATTCAACTGAGACCTCGAGAATGGTATGGAGCTTTAATGGTTTTGCCATGCCGTTTAATGGGACAGGATCTTTGTAAAGTTAAAGAGGCTTTAGCAAATCTAAATAATTCTGACCAGCATGTAAAGATGTGTCTGTAGAAAAACAGAATACCCTGTGAGAGATATAAAAGATACCAGACAGAAGAAATGGCCCATTTGGGTTACTCAAAGACAAATATCGAAAGACATGTAGAGCCCAAATTTCCAGAAAAAAAGGTTGATAGAAAACCAAATTTTGTACTAAGGAGTTTCTGAAAGGCTTTAAAACCAGAAGAACAATTTACAAAAGACATTTAAAGAATAAAAACTGTCCCAGGAGTGGTTAAGACTCCACAAGCATTAAATATGATGCATTTCTCATCTCATAAAGACTATACTAGGTGTGGAAACAGTTTTTCCCACCACCAAGTTCTCCCCCAGCAGTCGCGTGTGGTCAATGGAAGCCTGTTGGAGACCTCTGTTATGCAAAGTGGAAGTCCCTTCACACCAGACAGCTCATGCAGCTCGAGATTAATGTGCTGCAGGCTCCTTTCATAGCGGTGTGCTTTTCTGACATCTTTCCTGACTCTCCCTTTGAAGTGGCCGCCACAAATGCCCTGACATAAACATGGCCTCTGGCTCTAAGCAGACCATGCCTTCCTATGTGATTTTTCCAGGCGGCCAGCAGTCTAGCAGTGTGGCAGAAATCCACTTCCACATGTAAATAGAATGTCTCACAAAGCATCTAACAGCCAAAGCTTTTACCACTACCCCCATGGTATAAAATATCCTAGCCTTCTCTTAATAGTGGGAGATTGGGTCAGAGACTGGGTCCCAGAGATTGGGTCCCAGAGAGAATAAAGCTGTAAGCATAGACTGAGCCGAGTCTTGAGTCTTGTGTACCGGCGCGACCTGATCCCCCTGGAGGGCAGCGCTCTCCGTTACCGACCCACGGACACACTAGCTTTCGCCGTCTCCGTACCCCTTCCCTGCGTGGTTCAGTGGCCAGGAGCCTCGCATCCTGAGGAAGAGTACACGGGTGGAATAGAGACGGGATTCCGGCTGGACAATGCTCCAGTAGCAGAGTAAGCTCTCAGCATCAGAGAAGTTGCGGCAGCCACCAGCTGTCGCCAACACCAGAGACTCGGGACCCGAAGCAGCTGCCGGGAAAGCCTGCAGGGTGCCCACTGCCGCTCCCAGAGCAGTCTGCGGATCCACAGGGAGTGAGCACACCCCACGCCCGGGAGCCCAGCGCAGTCCCCCCATAGAAGCCCACCCATGCCCACACTTCTGTAAGTAACCCCCTCACCCACTGATCTATATGGAAGTCCAATAAATTCTTTAGTTCTCCAAACTATAGTTTGGAGGAATTATACCTCGTTTTTGTCTTAAGGACAGTGGGAAGAGGGGGCTGGATCCTGCACGTGCCTCCCAGAAAGAATTTTAGAAACAACATGCCATCTGAAATAGAGATACAAAAATATTCAAGAATACTTATTATTAACATAGTTGCATAGATTATCATTTTGTTAGTGATTGTAGAGATTAGTTACTGTCAGAATCTCTTCATAATTAGTCTTCATATAAAAATGAATTTGAGTGAAAGTTTTGGCTAGTACTGAGTATACCCTATGGAAATGAGTTCTTAATGAGGTTATATTAGTTTGTTTACAACAAAACTTATTGGCTTTGGTTAAAAACAAAAACAAACAAACAAAAAAAAAAAAACCTTGCTTAGTCTGATGTAGTTTTGCAGTTGTTTTTAATACATACTTTATGAAACAGAAGGTTGATAATTGACATGTGTTCTGTAACTATATTCTGGACTAACTGAGCAGCAGAGTTGAAGATGATAGTATTCATTTAATTGCCGATATAAAGTTGCCACTCCATAAAAACACAGTGAGTCTACAAACCAAGACATTCAAGACAGAAACAATGTGTACTGAGCATGTAAAGATATTGTTTTCTTGTTGTTGGTCCTGACAGTGCATGAAGTATTATTACATGTATTCTAGAGACAATTTAAAGTACACGAGATGCTATTGGTAGGTTATATATAAATACTAGCCTATTACATAAGAGGCTTAAATGTTTCCTTATCTCTGAGGAGAATCTTGGGATCAATATCTCACAAATACTATATAAAAAATGGACATCAAAATGATGAACACAAAAGTGAACACATTTGTCCCTTTGGCTATATAATTGCTCATAACCAAGAGGGATAGCATCTATCCTTGAATAATTTTAAGAAGGGAAGTAATAATGTCAATAAAAACAAGAGTTAGAATTACCAGAATTTTTTTGCAGAGAAAAGCAACAAGAACATAGGCAAGAAAGATTTTTTTCATAACCATCTTACAGATCTCTGAAAATTGATCTAAAGTATTTTAGCATTCCTGTGTACATTTATTTAAGAAAAACATTTGAATTTCAAAGCCAACATTCTTCTTTTGCCAACATCTACTCTTCAGCTCTGTGGCTGCCCTAAAAAACAATGATCTACAGTCAGAGACAAAACCAAATTGTTTAGTTTCCACCAGAAGTCCTAAGATGAAACTGGAGTCCTTTCAAGGTCTCATTTTGAGAAGATGTTCATTATATCACCTGTCTGCTGTTCTCCAGAAAATTCCATTCATATATTCATTTTTCCCAAGCCAGACCGGGACTTGTCGACTAGAAGCAAGCATGACCACAGGTTTTCCATGAAAAAATCAGGAGTAATTTTTGTTATTGAACCTGCCTGAGGTAGTAGATAATGCCAGTTGAGAAAAATATACTATCCAAATATTTAAAAGAAAGAAATAGGGAGTGCGATGTCCAGAGGAGATTTTAAATATCTTAGACATATTTCTTGGAATTTAAGCCCAAGTCCCTGCATAGAATTTTTGTACATTGATCCATCAGGTGTCAAGGTAGTCAGTTATAACACACAAATAAGAATTAAATCTCTACAAAACACTGCACTAATGCAGGCAAAGGCAGAAGTGGTGCCATATCCACTGTGTCCATTTTCTTCATGGAAAGCCAGTGGATGCAAGGCAAAGGGACCAGTGCAGATTAGATACTGGGAATGGGAATATTGCATAAATGAGATCTGGGTAGAGTGACTCCACCAAAGCCCCCAGCATCTCCATGGAGATGCCTCAGGATTGCCTTACTCAGTGTCACAAAAAGTGATGTATGGTTCAGAAAAGGAAGTAACGCAAAATTCCCTCTCAGAAGTGAGCTTTATCAGAAGGGAGGGCACAGGGTCCATGGGAGCCATGATTGCACTTGAGGTGGAGAACACGAAAAGTGGCAGTAGTCATCTCAGAGTCAGCCTAATAAGGACTTAAAGGGAAAGAGAGACTGCTTTTTAAAACCTAGAAGGAGGGGCTGGAGAGAGTGTTAAGAACACTGGTTGTTCTTGCAGAAGACCGAGCTTCGAATCCCAGCACACACATGGCAGCTAACAACTGTCCGAAACTCCAGTTCCAGGGGATCCAACAACCTCTTCTGTCCTCTGCGGGCATTGCACAACATGGGTGCACTTACCTACACACAGGCAATACACGCGTACACATAAAATAAAAATAATAATTTTTTTTAAAGAAACCTAGAAAGAAACATCATTAAGAGGAAAAGCTTTGTGGTTAATAGTGCTTATTTTTCTTGGTAAGGTCTCCAGTTCTGTTATTGCCATCAACCTCTTCATGTCTCACAACCACCTGTGAGTCCACAGAGTATCTGACACCTGCTTCTGTCCATGTATATATGTAACAGTAAAATACATGCATACATACACATGCACAAAATTAAAAATAAAAATAAATATCTTTTTTGAAGAAAGGGATACCCTAAAGTAAAATAAAAATAGCTGCCTAAGAGCACGATAAGGATATCTTCAAAGTAATCCTTTAAACAAACGATTCCCTTCAGTGGATGGCTGGAGATTTTATACAACATAATATAGTCTGAAATAACTTACATAGAAAAGGGCATAGAGTAGCCAAATGCTAGGTCAAACCATAAATTAGGGGAGATGAATCCACAGCACTGTCCCATAGAAAGTGCAAGTGCTGCATTGGGGCATCACCTGAAATCTTTAGCCCCTGGAGTCCAGCATCTTAAAAGCACAGGCCCGTGGTTTATCACAAGGTCTTTGTGAAGGAGGGCTCTGATTTATTGTTTTGCTCTCATAATATTGATATCTACTGGTCTAGGAATATAGATGAAATGAAGTTCCAAGATCCTCACAGCATTTTTTTCAATATCCTTTATAGTAGTTTTAACATTTTATTTAAGCAGACTAATTTGAAGAGTTGGAAGCCAAATATTAAAGAATGGTTCCTTTAAAAATGAAACAAAAGCATAGCATTTTGAGGGGTGAATTATGCTATACATCAAGACAGATAATTATTTTTTCAGAACTCTGTATCCTAATGTGTATCTAAACCTGGAGAATAATCATGAGCCTGATGATATATAAAGCAAACTCTAGTGGTCAAATTAACAACAAAAACATTCAAAGTCAATAAATACTGTAATAGTCCTTCCAGGCACCTCATTCAACCCTTTTCACAGAAGCACATTTGCTTATAAGTAGATTTTTATTCATGACACAAGTTAAAAACCTGTGTAAGCAGTACATAAAATATACACATTAGGAAAATGTATTACCTGTTTATAAAATAAACAAAAACATGGAAGTCTGGTAGGCAGCTGCATATTACAACTACATTAGAAATATTGACTATGATGACAAACCATTAACTCTAGCCTAAGAGCAAATGTGGCAGATTTGATGGCGAGAAACAATTGTTAGCAACATGAAGCTCTGTATTTTGATAATTTTGAATGGATGAAAGGAAAAATCTAGTTATAAAGCATATGATATTAGAATGCTCAAAGCTCAAAGAAAACTAAAACATAATGCATATCAAATAGCATCACAAACTGCTATGAAACATTTTAAAAAACTAATTTTATTTACTGCAGTAAAACATTGTATGTGGAATACTGAGGGAATGCATCTTGAACTAGTAGAGAGAGTTATGTTTTTCTCATCAATATAGCCTTACCATCCTCTAAAACGCTGTGACATAGAGGTTCCTTGTGAATGTTCTAAGTACAATAAGGAAGAAATATTTAAGATACACAAGAACAACAAAGTTCTGGGAGGCTTCCAAAGCTGAAGACCACACTTGAAAGATGGAGAAGCCTCTGGAAGACATGGATCTCATAAAATTCTACAGAAGACTTCAGGCTTAAAGCACTATATACATACAGGTTTTTTTGTTTTGTTTTGTTTTGTTTTTTGTTTTTTAAGATTTTATTGAACTGCTACAGAAGTCTCTGGCCCCAAATCAGTCTCCTCATGGAGCAAACTCACTAAGTATCATAGTGAGACAGCAGATGGGAAGTGTCTATATGATAAAAAGGGCCAGAATGATAAGGACCCTGTGGGGAATGGAAGGCATCAGTTTAAAGGAAACCCGCACTAGCTGTAGATGAGAAGGACCAGAGAATGCAAATGGCAGTCTTGGGATAGGATGATATTGTTTAGAGAAGTACTTGGTGTTTCTATGTTGGTTGCTCTTGAAATCAGCATGCAAGTGGCCTAAATATCCACAAACAGGAAAGAAATACCTAACATTTTTTCCCAGTTAATTTAGCCTGAAGCTGAAGCTCTCAATTAAACAACCTCCTCTGGAGTCTCCTCTACTTCTACGTCTCCGCAGCAATGAAGTTTAAGATATTTCAGAATTCTTCATATCAGTTTGCTATGAAAATCTGAGATCATTAGACTAGAAACAAAGACTAGTTAAAATTCATAATAAAAGCAGAAGCCATGCAGTGTCTTGCATTGTTTCCAGAGTTTCCATTCAAAGTGACACAGTGAGGGACAGAGGACATGTGTGTTAGCAGCAGGCACAGCACAGGAAAGGACTTTGGGAACCAGAAAAATGCTTCTGTCCATTGAAGTAGGGGACCTCATCTTTAGAATGGTAGGTAAGCATATCCTTCTTGTAGGGCAAAATTTATTGTCTTGGAATGGTGGTGGGAAGGTATTCTCTCATCATCATTGTGTCAACAAGAAACAGATGTTCTTTGACCTAGAGAAGACTGCATTTCTAGCTTCCTGGGAAGACTTTCATTATTCTTTCATTATCCTATCCAGGATCGATACAATATAGAGACACGTAAATGGCAACATTCTTCTGTGGTCTCTGCTTCAGCTCTGGTCTCCAGATTCCTGCCCAGAGTTCCTGCCCTGGATTCCCTCAAGGATGAACTGTGATTGGGGCATATAAGCCATATCAACCCTTTTCTCCCTAAGTTGGTTTTGGTCAGAGTATTTTATCATAGCAACAGAGAATCTAACTAAGTTAGGATACATCCTAATTAAGAAAAATAGCTATTTGGGAATGTACACTGGAATTAGTATTAAGTTAATTTCCTTTTTAACTCAGTCACCATGTTAGACCTTGGGTATTTGTTTCTTTTTTTAGGCAATAATACAGTCAATACTAAATACCAAAGGATACAATGGAAATTATTTCTTATTATATAGAAGATAGAACTGAGGCCCAAGATAATTAATTACCTTATTGACTACAAATATAAGAAATGTGCTAGAATCAAACAATAGTTTAAATTCTGTAATCTTTTGTAACCAAATGCATTTGAACCAGTTAAAAAACTGTTCCATTGAGCTTCTGAATATCTGTATTTGTTTATACCTATGTTGTCAACTTTTCCTAAAAATAATCTGAATTCCCCCAACATAGAGGCCATCAACATATCAAGATGTTTTGATGCAGCATAGCCATGCTCACATTCAGTCTGGAGTAAACAGCTATGCACATGGAAGTAGACATGTAGATATTAAAAACATTAATTATAAGCCATTCAGCTCAATGTCTTCCTGTTGTTTTTGTGTTTTCTTTTACAAGACAAAAAAGACATCTATTTTTCTCAAATTCTCCTGGATTCTTATTGGCCATAAAAACATTACAGAATTAATCACAATCCTAAAGTAAAATGAAAACCAACCACAAAAGCAAAAACAAAAAAATTAAACTTCTATTCCTTGGATTCATCAAATAGTGTTTCTCAAAACTCAAATCATTCATTCAGCTTGAGCATATTTAAATGGCTTTGTTTTTATTGTCATCATTAAATCACTTAATCACGGTTGGGTTTCCATAAAAAAAAAAAAAAAACTTTTCTAATTTTAGCAAAGGTACTTTGTAAGTTCTTAGTGTCCTAATCTAAAACAGTGGTTGCAGAAAACACATGCTAAGAGCAATTTGACACATTATAAGAAATATTAAGAAAATCACATAAAACATCTTGAAAATTCATATAAAATTCTGATGATTTCTAGGTGTTGAATTTATTTGAGTTATGATTGGATATTAGCCACCTCTCTAATTGTTACCATGGTTTGAATGCTAGGTTGTATGCTGCATTTCAATGGTAAGTTGTGAATACTTTGTCTTACAGACACCACTCTTTGTAAGGTCATCTTTCAGCACAGACTGACCTTCAAGCTACATATTCATCATGTCTAAGATTCAGGGGAATCATAGGAGACAAATATTAGCAGGGGAGAAATGGGGAGAATGGGGCTACTTTAACTGGAGATGGAAGAAGGAGGGAGAGAGTGAGAGCACGAGAGAGAGAGAGAGAGAGAGAGAGAGAGAGAGAGAGAGAGAACCACAACTTTGGCAAGGAAATGATGCACTGATCACCACTGGGTGATGCAGAGTTGATCTTCTCTATGATAGTGATTCAAGACAGGGTGAAAGGGTCCAGAAAATGAACTCACACAAAGGGATATCTAGGCATGCAAATTTGACATAATCACCCTTAGCATATGTGGTGATTTGAATGAAAACGCCCCCCATAGGATCCAAGTATTTGGACATTTTGTCCCCAGATAATGGTGCTGTTTTGGGAGGTTTTAGAAGGTGTGGCTATCCTGGAGGAAGCACATCACTGGGGGTGGGTTTAGAGAGTTCTTAAGGCTTGCCAGATCTCCAGTCACTGTCTTTCTTCCTATGCCTGAATGATGTTGTGAGATCTTGGCTTCTGCTGCTCCTGTTCCAGCCACCTCTGCCACCATGCCTCCCCACCAAGACGGACTGTAATTCCCCTGGAACCATAAACTCAAATAAATTCTTCCTTCTATAAATTGCTTGTGTCAGTGTTTCTATCATAGTAATAGGAAAGTGACTAATAGAGTAATTGGTACCAGAGAGTGGGCTGTTGACTGTGAAGAACATGACCATGTGGGGTTTTTGAAAAATGTGAAAGACTTTGGAAGTTTGGGCTAGAAAAACAGTTGATTGCTGTAAGTAGAGCTTAACAGGTCATTCTAGTAGACTCCTGGAAGAAAGTAGTGCTGGGAACAGTGTAGCTCCAGAGGGACAAAAGGACTTAAGCGGCAACTGGGATACTTTGGCAAAGAGTATAGCTGGAGCCCACAGACAAAAAGCTTGACTGAGACTAAGTTGAAAAGCCATGGACTAATTTCTCTGGTGGAGAAATTTCAAGACCGTATAATGTAGAAATGATGGCATGGCTATTAATGGTGAATATTATACAGATTTACAGTGAAAAAGAGGAAATGGGGCAGAAAGAAATACAGAATGTACAGGATGCATTGAAAAAGAGTACTAGGAAGATTAATGTTGGAGCCCTGGCATGTGATGAAGAGGAGCCCATTGATAAGGAGATTAAAATGATTAGGAGATTAAAGTGATTAAGGAGGGGCCTAGAGATTCGGACTTAAACAATGGAGAGAATCCCTTCAGGGCAAGACCACACCTAATTAAGCCTCTAACTTGTGAAAGCAAAATGCTGCAGGGACCACTGAAGAGAAAACCTTCGAAAATGGATCAAGCAGGCCAGAGTCCACAAAAACTTACAGTCAAACTTGGCAGTGTCGTTCACCTGGTGCTGGCTTTAGATGCATGAAAGATGCAAGAGTGAAGGGGTCACCAGTTCTCCCTCAATGGTTTCAGAGAGCTGCAGAGGCCAGGCAGCATGCAGCAGGGGTTCTTCTGCATAGAGAAGGTCCTGGTAGGCCATTCTGTGAAGCTGTGAAAGTAAAACCTGGTTGACAATGGAGCCCCAAGAAGATGTTTGTGATGCCAGAGGTGTGAGGCATCTGCCAAGAAGACCTGTATACAGGGAGCGATTCCAGAACAAGAGAGATATGTGTGTTGCACACAGCAAAGGTAGAGAGGCTGAGCCGTCTAAGCCCTTTGGAAGTAAATTCCCAGAAGTTGGACATGGAGCTTCTGGATTTGGTGTTTTCCCTGCTGGTTTTCGGTCTTGTTTTGGTCCGATATTTCCTTTCTATGCCTCCATTCTTCCCTTAAGGAAAGGTAATGTGTATTGAGTTCCACTGTGTGTTGCGAGTACCCATTTTGTCTTTTGATTTTATAGAGCCTTATAGTTAAGATATTTACCTGAGTCTCAGAATAAACTTTGGACTATGGATATTTGAATAGTATTGAGACTGATAATGACTATGGGGACTTTTAAAGTTGGACTAAATGCATTTTGCATCTTATATGGTCATGAGCCTAAGGGGGCCACAGGGTGGAATGTGGTGGTTTGAATGAAAATGTCCCCCATAGGCTCCAAGTATTTGGGCATTTTGTCCCCAGATGATGGCCCTGTTTTGGGAGGTTTTAGAAGGTGTGGCTATCTTGGAGGAAGCATGTCACTGGGAGTGGGCTTAGAAAATTCTTAAGCCTTGCCAGATCTCCAGTTTCTCACTTGTTTCCTGTGTCTGCATGATGATGTGAGAGCTTAACTTCTACTGCTCCTGCTCCAGTCACCTCCAGCCACCATGCCTCCCTGCCATGATGAACCATAATTCCCCAGGGACCATAAGCTCAAATAAATTCTTCCTTTTATAAGTTGTTTTGGCCAGTGTTTCTATCACAGCAACAGAAAAGTGACATGTACAGCATACATGACAAAATCCATTAAGTCCTGTAGGAAGGCTATGGGGGTGGTGCAAATAAGGAATGCATGACTGGACATGATTAAGATGTGTATGAAACCCACAAAAATTCAATAAAAATATTTTTAAAAATGGAGACACAAAGTTGAGTGGGTACGGGAAAGGGGTGAATCTGGGAGGGATTTGGAAAGAAAGTGTGAATATATTAAAAATACATTGTATGAAATTTTATTTTCTCACATTGATTTGGTTCTGCACTAATATTTTAGATGCTGTCTACACCATGGGGACAAATACAAGCAACACAAATTGTTCCCCCAGATAGCAAGGAAACATTGTCATATGATAGTCAGTGACATATCTAACAAGAAAAATACACAGAAACAACACAGATTAGAATAGCTTTTACCCATTTTTATCTGTTGAAGAATGCTTTAGAGATTAGTGTGAAGTCTCCCTTCTGCATATAACACAAGCAATAGTTTACTCTTGCTTTTGTACTCAGCTTTATCTAACTATTGGTAAACAAGTATTTAATAATGAAAGAAATGGGAATTATATTACTAGAGCAATAAGAGTCATGATGACTCATGAAGGATATGGTGGAGAAGTTTTCCTTAAGAATAGAGATTTTTATTTTTTTAATTTAAAGAATTCACCTAATCATTTCACGAAAAATTAAATGTAATTGCTTGTGAGCTTTTATGGGTATCTTCTCAGATCGCAGTATAGATTCTCAAACCTTACCATTCCTTGCCTTAGCAAAGAATATAAAAAATACAAAAGTCATTATAAACTGTGTCCTGTGGGTCTTGACACTGTATTTTTGGCACTGGGAAACCAAATAAAAATCAAGTTCAGTTATTGCAACTACAGTTTGAATGCATCCCTCAAAAAGCCTATAACAGAAACTCAATTCCCAGTGCAACAGTGTTGCAAGACGAGTCTAATGTGGGGTTAGATAAGGAAGGCAGAGTAAATGTGAAGAAGTAAGGTAGGGTAAGACACACATGGCTGTGAGTCACTAGGTAGTTAACTTTGGGACCCAGCAACAGAAAAAAAGTCCCTTGGACAGCCTAAGACTGCCCTAGGATTGTTCAAATCCCCTCTCAGAGCAAAAAAAGAAAGTTAATGATGTATGAGAGCCAAATACAGGTTTACTCCTCAGAGAACTCTCTTCCCTATGTAATTAAAAGGTCCTCAACTTGAGAAAATGGGCTCTTGAGTCACATGGTTCCTCATAGTAGACCTTTGAGAACCTGGCTAATATTGTCATTAGGACAGTTGCTGTCTAATATGAGAATGAGTTACTAACAACAGGTCTTCAGTTCCACTTTGCCCCACCCCCAACCCCCAGCTTCCTGTAGCCTTGTACACTGGAATTTCACAGCAAATAGAGCTTCACCATATCCAGGCCTTTGATCTGAATCTTCCTACCTCTGGACCATGAGTCAATACATTTCTGTTCTTTATAAAGTACCCTGTCTCAGACATGGTGTTATAGCATCACAGAAGGGACTAAGATATTACCTCTCACTGAAATATCTTTCTAGAAATTCACACACAGCAGAAGTGCATTATCAAGTTGTAACTCTTAAGTTGTCTCTTCCTCAAAATGTTTTCATAAGATCTAGTCATATCGGTCTTAGTTTTCTGGACTGTTTAGGAGGGTATTGTAGAATACAAATACATTCAATATAAATGTGTTTTTTCATTAGTGCCCTGTTCCCATGGCTCTTTATGACTGTAGTTCAACTTTCTCAAGTGCTGCTCTAATTTTGTTGTGCTCCTCTATATCACATAATTTTTCATGTAAGTAAACTCATTTGCAAGTAGAATAATCACATAATTTATTTGGTACAGAATATATTTATTTCATCTAAACTCATATTAATATTATTTCAATAATGTAAAATAATCATGAGAATAAAATATCCATAATTATGAAAATGACAAGTGTCACTCAGGAAATAGAAAATGTGAAAAACATTAAATATCTATCAGAGGGAAAAAGGCCAGAGGAATATTGACAATGGTGTCTGCAGAACTTACTCATTCTACCAACTCCCAGCTCTATCACACGTGGGGCTCAGTTACGAGGAAAGCTAGCTGAATGGACAGTAACAGCATTACTTGTTTATAGCAGGGCCATTTGCCGATTGTTTAAAATTTGATTTGAACATTATCTCAAAAGTATAATATTTAGGGTTATACTCACCCAAATGGAAGCTTGCTATTCAAAATTTAATATGGAAATCTTAAAGTTTATGATATAGTTTCGGCTGGACAACTTAAGAAAAGAATTGGAAACAGATTATATAGTGAAAACTAATAAAAGGAGGATAGTGAAAATACCTCTCAAAGTAATAAATTCAATTACTGTGCCTTGTGTTGAGGTTAGATATAAACAAAGTATAAAATGTTCCATGTAACATTCTAAACTTTATTTTGTGTTTGAGAAAACGGTAAAAGTTTATAATTTTCACATTTTATGTTTCTTTTTAAAAGCATAATTATTTTATGAAATGTGTATAGTCAGTCCTACAAAAGTATAAAATGTGGAATATGCTGTTCTTTTAAAAAAATTGAAGTTGTCAGTTAAACATTGTAACATGGCAATTATGTTGAGATAAAGTTTGCTCTCATAGAAAGATATTTTGTTATTCATGAGGTGATGAAAATTTTCATTACTTATAATGCTGAAGAAAGTCATTATTTATGTACAATTTGAAAACAGAAGATACAGAAGGTATCCAAACAGAGAACTATAGTCCTTGCAAAGGTGCATCTTGAGGATAGTGAGTGTATTATGATGAATAACACAGAAATAAAGAAGAGGTGAAGTGATGTGATGCCTTTTGGACAAAATAAATACCAACAGTGAAAACTTTCATTTGTATTTAGAGACAAAGCTGTCAATAAATAAGAGTGGGCACACTTGACCTGAGCCATCTAAATATTATCTACATCTACATTTTTTAATGTTAATTAGATAATTAAATGTAGCAAATGTGGTGTTATTAATATAATAATTCTAACCAATATGTTATGTTAATAATGACACATATGCTACATTATTGAAGGCATAACTCATAAGTGGTTTTACAATGTGTTCAATAATTTATGCCTGATATGACAATATTAATTAAGACATTAAGTTTTTTTTCAATTACTATCTACTCTGTACATGGGCAATTACTTACAGTTATATAATCAAACTCTTTCTATAATTTTTTCCTGCCTTTACTGGATTCCAGAGGAAAATGGACCCATTCGCATTCACTGCATTGAAAAGTTCATTATTGTTTTTCTTTGTATCAGTTAATATGAAGATTTTAGAAACATTTACATCATGCAATTAGTATTTGTCATTTATCAAGCATCTTAGTCTGTTCTAGCTGCTATGACACAGACTAATTTATAAACAATAGAAAGATATTTCTTTCAATTTTCAGGTGCTAGCATTGCTACGTTTTAGGTACCAGAGTTTCAATATCCAGCAAGGGTCACTGTCTGCTTCCAGGATGGCAGCCTCTTGAAGCAGTCTCAGTGTGGCAGAAGACAGGGAAGGTCCTGGCAGCTTTTATGAGCCCCTTGTATATGGTATAATCTCATTAATGAGGATTCATGACTGCCTCATTTCCCTATATCCCCCGCATAAAACTGTATCCTAAGGTTACAGCTCCAATGTAAGAGTTTTCCAAAGAAACATACATTCATGCCATAGCACCAAACATATCTGAACAGTCACTTTATTATATGTATTAATAGCATTTTTAAGGGATGAAAATTTAACTTCCATGATTTTCTCTGGCTGCTATTAAATATAAATATACAAAAATATGCATCACAGACATAAAAAATGGTTCTGAACCAGAATTAAAAGAACAGAGAACAGATACAGGTGAGGGGGAGTTGTACAGATTCCAGCCATGGACAGTCTCAGGACTGAAAGAAGTACATGATGCCTTCTGACAGCACTTGCTGTCTCCAGAACCACAACTGAATACAAAAATGAACATTTTCATAGTACTCCTTTGACAAATACATCTTTGTTCACCTTTGATATTTTCGAAGATTTAAGATCAGAGGAACAATGACCAAAACATGAAACTTAAAAGCAAATAGTCCCAGCTGTATCCATATGTTTATTATCAGAATGTCACTCACATTACAGCATAATATATTAAGGTTTACTGTTATATTTTCTTTAGTTTTGCCTATGTATTTCTGATTCCTGGTTATTCTTAGCTGAGTATTAGGGCAGAGTCCAAAATGTCTTAGTTGACTCCATTCTATTGCAACCATAGTGAAATCATACAAAAACTAACCTTGTCCTACTGATGCATCTTCTTTACAACTCTTAAATATTTCCTCTCTTTTTTACCTTGAGTTTTTAACTTTATCTTATTTCAAATAGAAATTCTTCTGCATAGTGTTGCTAACATTCTTTTATAATGCGAATTAGTACCAAATCCTGCATCGTAGTCAATTGAGATGACTGTGATATGAAACTACAGAATGGGTGGATTATAAACAACATTAATTTATTTCTCTAAGGCACAGAGGCTGAACTTCAAGATCAGATTTCAGTTTAGAACATGGTAGAATGATGACCACACTGACACCACTGTTCCAGAATAATCCTGTTACGTCAGGCATAACAGGGAATGAGTCTTTACCAAAAATTTCCTTAATGAGATACTAATTTTTCTCCTAATGCATTGTCCTTTGTGACATCTCATTCTTTTTAAAAAAAGATTTCTGAGATACTTATACATAATTATTATCCTTAAAATGTGCATTTTTGCAAGTAATTAAGAGTAATAAATACCTTTTTCATAGTGTAGAATTTCAGTGTTCTTCGTACTCCTACAGTACTAAACATGGGAGCTTGGTTTGAAACAAAAAGCTAAAGGTTTTAATATTCTTTGCTTTTTAAATTTTGAGTTGCTTATTTCTTTGAAAAAAATAGTTCCATCATAAATCATGATGAAGCTGGATATGATGGCTCACACCTTTAATCCCAGCACTTAAAGGCAGGCAGATTTCTGAGAGCCTGAAGTCAGCCTCATCTCCATAGAAAATTCCAGGCCAGATGGGGCTACAGGGAGACCCTGCCTCAGAAAGCCAATATATAAATTATATATATAATTATATAAATATATAAGATATATAATTATATATAATATATAATTTTATAATTATATATATTCA